>NW_013665924.1:108175-119380 GCF_000517525.1 Limulus polyphemus
AAGGTGGACCTTTCTTCTTCAGTTTGTCCCTGAAGAAGAAAGGTCCACCTTTCGAAAGTGCTCGGGTTATAGGGTTTTTATTCATTTTTTATCAAGACTTCTTGAATCTACATGTTTTTCTGACATCATGAATATACATGGTAACAGTTGGTAAAACACTGTCTAGCTAAAGATACCCATTGTCGGAATGCTGAGACATAGACACATGAAAATCGACTACTTGGCTTATTTGAAATTTATTTATATACTCCCTTGCTATTAATTCATGATATTATTATATAATTCCTGGAAACTGAATTTGCATATTTATTATTCGAGAAATTGTTTGTTCGTTTGTAAATAAGCACAAAGCTACACAATGGGATATCTGTGCTCTGCCCATCACGGGTATCGAAAGCCGGATTCTAGCGTTGTAAGTCCGCAGACATACCGCTGTGCCACTGGGGGGCTATTCAAGAAATAACAATGCACAATTGTGTGCAAAGGAAATTGACAAAAAGGGAAATTATTTGCTTAACTGACAGTGTAGATTAAGTTTAGGTTTTTATCAATATTCATAAACACAATGATACGACATATTTTCATCAATAGAACAGGACGTTGCGAAAAGAAAATCGCAATAAAAAATGTAGGTGTAGTTTCTAATGAAATCGTTTCGGATATCTCCATGTTGTTATCATGTTCCTTGCGACTACAAATTAAACGACAATGCTATTGATTGTTTGTGTTAGCGCAAATTTACACGATAGGCTATCTGCATTCTATCCACCTCGAGAATCAAACGCCGGATTTTAGAGTTTTAAGTCCGTAAACTTACCGCTGACCCGCTGGGGGAGGGGATATTACCGAAATTCCAGTTTAGATTAATATGGCATATAGAACTGTAAGCTCAAGTGAAATTTGTAAAGTAAATTTGAATGTTTACAAAACAAGATAAAAGCCAGTCATGTTCCAGAGATGTTAATTTGGAGAAAGCGATAACTTGATGCAGCACGGTAAGATAACGGGCAATCTTTGAAAGACTATCGACATCAGATCTAAAACAAAATACATTCCTACTGCTAAAGCCATAGTTCGAGAATATATAAAATAGTGTGTTACTGTTGTTTCACTAAGTACTGATAACTTAAAGTAGTATTCACTATTTTCATTAGATAATCACTTACAATTATTTAAATCTACTCAGTTCGGTTGCTGTACAAAGACCCAGACAAGTGAGGATGTCAGAGCAAGTGTTTGTAACCCATTTTAAGCCTCTTTAAGCTAAAGATGCTCTCAAAAATAAGGTGAATTATAAAAACTACATTGTACAAAAATCATTGATTCTCTACTTTTTTGTTACGCGATGTTTAAATTTATTGTTGTTTTAACTGTTCTTCATGAAGCTCCTCAAAGCCAATAACAACAAGAAAGGTTATTTTCATTTTAACAATCCAAGACAGGTTATATTGTGCTGCCTGAAGCAAACAACTAGTTTTATGAGTTTTATAAGTAAATTATATTCGATTTTTTTCTTTAAATGTTACTTTCATTAATAGTGTTGGTTAGATATAATACATTTACTCTACTATTTTTCGTTTTTATCAGCATAAATTTTGTATTGTTAGCTTATTATATGTATTTAGAGATATTCTTGGAATTATGTCCGAAAACATCGCTAACAGCAACGGTACTTAACTGATGGAACAACGCATTCTAATAACTATAAGTAAGAATGATATAGTAAGTTACTTATATTCGTTAGTAGGTTAAGTTTAGCTCAGATTTATGTAAGTAAGATGCTACGATTAGGATTATTAGTAGTCAATATAAAGAATTCATTTTTACTAGGTTATACAAGTTGTTCGGAAAGTATGTTAACTTATTTTTGAGAGACAAAAACCATGAACTTTCGATACATTAGACTATCGGATGTATATGACAACTTATAAGGAATAACATGTTAAAATGGCACACGCCCTATTGGGGTTTCAGCACATTTCGAAAAAATGTTGTAAGTGTGTTATCATAATTAATGTCTGTCTTGTGCTTACGCTTCTTCTCTTCTTACAATGTTCGATTCCAGATATTTTCCAGATTTCTCATAAATCCTTCATTACTTCAAAGGAATGTAATTCAGTTACACACGTCACAGAAACAGCGCAAATTGCTACGTCTAATTCTGACAACAGATTAAGATTCAAAGACATTCAACGGGTTTATCAGCACAGAACTTCAATCCGGTTTCCATCAGTGTTACTTATTTTTTGTCTTTGTTTAGGAAGATGTAACATCAAAGTGCTATATCAAACCATACTAAATTACAGCTGTTTCTTTTAAGACAAGTTCCTCCCTTTTCTTTCATCTTTAATCACAACTTGTTTTGACACTCGTGTAAAGATGTACAGGGTTGTATCATACCTAGAAGAATACTTGAGGCTATAAACAAGTAAACAATTAAGTTATAAAACAAGTAAACAATTAAGTTATAAAACAAGTTAACTTCAAGTGTCATTTAAGCTATAAAACAAGTTAACTTCAAGTGTCATTTAAGTTATAAAACAAGTTAACTTCAAGTGTTAATTAAGTTATAAAACAAGTTAACTTCAAGTGTCATTTAAGCTATAAAACAAGTTAACTTCAAGTGTCATTTAAGCTATAAAACAAGTTAACTTCAAGTGTTAATTAAGTTATAAAACAAGTTAACTTCAAGTGTTAATTAAGTTATAAAACAAGTTAACTTCAAGTGTAATTTAAGTTATAAAACAAGTTAACTTCAAGTGTCATTTAAGTTATAAAACAAGTTAACTTCAAGTGTCAATTAAGTTATAAAACAAGTTAACTTCAAGTGTCATTTAAGTTATAAAACAAGTTAACTTCAAGTGTTAATTAAGTTATAAAACAAGTTAACTTCAAGTGTCATTTAAGTTATAAAACAAGTTAACTTCAAGTGTCATTTAAGCTATAAAACAAGTTAACTTCAAGTGTTAATTAAGTTATAAAACAAGCTAACTTCAAGCGTCAATTAAGTTATAATTCTGTTTGTGTCACATCGTTCAATGATGTAAAGTTGCATTAATAAAACTTTCAAGTTATTGTCCGATTTTAGATCCTTGCGGATCGTCTAATTTGCAGCTTGGTGCTTAAAATATGTTTGTTTTTTGAGCATTACCACACTGAGTTATCTGGTTTGTCCACCTCAGAGAATCGAACGACGAGTTTTAGCACTGTGAGTCCGAGGGACATTGTGTTTAAAACAAACAAAAACGCGTTCTATTTGATACTTTAATATAAAGTTTGTAAATATAACGAATCAATATTCTAGCATTAAAACTAGTACTACAAAATTTCGTTGTTACAGTACATTTCCTAGGCTAGATCTTAAGGAACAATCTTTTTTGACAACGACACTGCTTGCGTTGTCACAGAACATGTATTTAAACTATATTGTTTGCTCTGCTTGTACAAACCCAATTTATATCGGTGTTTTAGTCATAACATCGAGTAATGCATATTTTATTTCATTACATTTCACACCTAATTAAGATATTATTAACTGAGTTTCGAGCAGAAATCTGTTTATTCATTTTAAAATATGAACGGAAAAGATTATAAACACTGTTATATTGCCCGGTAAACATTACATTCCAACCGTTAAAGTACACATAAGATTGTAGTCTATTAGTATTTACAAACATCACATGTTTCCTGGGTGGTTTGTCGATGTGTATCGGTTGTCAAGTGCTTTGTATCACGACGATTATAGGTCAACTTACTCCGTTTTGTTTTTCTTTATGCGTGAAGGCAACGTACAGTATGTTCTTGCAATTCCAAAAGCTGCTACGTTTAGCGTTAAACATAAAACTAAACACGCACTGCTTATAAAACAAATATATCTATACGTTTGTAGCATTTGTTATAAATCCAGGGATAAGTATGTACATCCATTTTATAGCATTTGTTATAAATCCAGGGATAAGTATGTACATCCATTTTATAGCATTTATTATAAATCCAAAGATAAGTATATGCATCCATTTCTACACGATACGTGAGTTTCGAAGTTGTTGTTGTTGTTTTTCGAGAAACTACTTTTTTATGTAGAATATTTAGCATACTAAACGTTAACATTTGTTAGTACATATAATTCCTTTGAAACCTGGAGAGGGTTGTCTTTAAAAAATAATATACGACAACAAAAAAGCATTTGAAAATTTCAACATCCCTAACCGTAACACAGCAACGAGCAATGTAATTAAACAATCAGATCACTCAGTCCAATTAGCACTAGTTTATTACAACGTCTCAAGCAGGTTAAGGTTAGTTTTTTTTTATTCATGATTTAAATTTTTTATTTCTTCCATTTTATGTTGGCGGTCATGTGTGCATGTCATTGTTGTCCGTGCGTGGGTGCTTGATGACTGTATGTATGTGAGTGTCTGTAGAGTTGACTGGAAATATTTCGTTCGGTTTAAAACATTTTCCTATAAATTTGTCCATTTATGATATTAGTCGACTCAAGAAACCAGTTGCTGAAATACACCATTGATCAACAACTTTACATTACAATGCCCCGCGCGAGCGAGTTATCGCTTTTTCTCAGCCTCTGTTTTGACATAACTCCCGAATGATTGATGTGATGGCTCTATTGATCAAAGACGTATCGATGTTTATTACCCACTATTCGATAGTCCTAGAGTCCTTCTGGCAGTTGGAGAAAAGTAATATCAATTCTTAGTGAGTGAAATGGTACTGTTTCTGAGAAATGAATCTTGAAACTACACAGTCAACGGACACAGAGCACACGAACAATTGGTCATATGTAGTTACTATATGGTTATCTATATATACAGAAAGAGGCTAACAATATATTTACAGTTTGAATGTTCTTATTTTAAGAGGGGTATTGGAAGGTTATGTTGCATACAGAAGGATAGAATAATTCTGTTATAATACAGCAGTATTCATCCTGCAAAAGGACTAAGTCTTGTGAATGTTTTGTTTTGTCTAAAGTTCTATTTGTTTGTAGTGCGTGTTTTTTTTTAGGTTCATCTTGACCATCTGTTTCTTTTCTAACAGCGACGTAGGCCGTACATGGTAGGGTGCTTGGCTGTGAATCCGAGGATTCGTGGTCCGTATCCCGTTGTCGTGTAAACACGCTCCACACTTTAGGATCGTGGGTACACAATATGGGCGACGGCAAAATTGCACTATTTTATCAGAAAAGAGTAGCCCCAGAAATGGCGATGGGCGGTTTTTATTAGCTGCCTTCTCTCTATTCGCTAAGCTTAAATTTGGGGATGGCTATGTCCAAATTGCCCTTTTTGTGTGACTGTGCACGAGTCTTCTAAGACAAACAAACAACGACACAGTTATATTACCGCACTAACACTTCAATATATGCATGTAATAAATATGTTTTAAATGCTCACGTCACACGATCGGATCGGATAGTTTAATTACAGAGTAACGATATGCGCAGAACGTACTTTCAAATAATTATTTCATCCATCAGAGACTCGAGTCGAATCTTTCTGTGGCTGAATGGGTAAAAGGTCGGGATTAGGCCACGCGCAAAGTCAAATGTATTATTAGTTGTCACGTGAAAAACTCCACACGCTGTCGCCACCGTTATTCAATTTCGGGGAATGCTATAAAATATAAGAATATTATAGGCTTAAGTAAGGGATTATAGGCTTAAGTAAGGGATATAATCGAATGTATTCGTTGGGAGAGATGGTTGGCACATTGATAATCCACTCACTATTCATTATTATTATAAATTTGAATTTCCAATCGGCAAATGTGATGAAATATTAAGTAATTGTTTAAACTATAATACAATATTTGAAGGGGGGTGGTAGGTACACGGATAACCTCAAGAACTGTCGTTAGGGTTACGCCAACTGGAGAGCCACTCAGCAGATTTAATGTTTCACATTTTTTAACCTTTATAAAAATACATAAATGGTAATATCCAGATTTGGTATTTAAGAAACAAACTCAAGGAATCAGAAGAACATTTAAAGACAACGCTTCGATTTCAATTCGTTTCAACATAAAAAAAATCAGGTTAAAAATCTACTTTATTGTAATTTATTACTTTAACATTCGATAGACATGCAATAAAAAATATCTTTATGTATGTTGCTTTTTTTTACCTTCTTTTTTTTGTGGGGGTTACTTTCCTCTATATAATATTTAAAGTAGATCTGTCTCAACATCAAAAAGGTGTTTAAGGGGTTGCTTTGGTTTTATATGCAAAACCAAATGAATTTTCCAGAGCTGATAATCAAGATATACTACAATATTATCTGATTTCATTGAGGTCGCTTTAATTTTAACATAGAGCTACAATTATCAAAGCGTGATTAATTATTAATTTTTACTTGATTGTTTATTTATCTGAACGACACAAAATAGTCTGAGTGGCCATGTTAGATACCCCTCTAATTTAGGCATAACTAGCCGTACCTAATTATGGATTAAAGGAAAGGCAATCAGCAGACAACTCCCACCGCCTGAAATGGCTACTCTTAATCACATGGCGGTATTGATGTTACTCCTATAACGCTCCAACGGTCGAAAGTGTGTAACTTTTTCGTTTTGCACAACGTTTCGAACCTGAGGTCTCGAACCCCAAGTCCAAACCGCTAGCTACTAAGTCACCACGATCAGGCGTTTTGATTTTGAATCTCTTAACATAATCCTAACAACGGTTATAACACGAAAGGTAACTAATATCAGGCACTTTATAAACAGAGTTTTTCTGTACTCTTCTGCTACCACGAAGAGTTTGGATTGTTTCAGAAGTTTACGCAAACCCCTAGATGTGCTATCTGCGTTAGCCGTTCCTAATTTACAATTCATTGCCTAGATAGAAGCCTGCCTGCTAGAAAACACTCTGCGACAATTCTTGGGCTACTCTAACTCAATAGTGACATTTGACCTTCACTCTTATAACATTTGACCTTCACAAGCTCAAAGTACGGAGTGCGTTTTTCTGTTGCAGAAACGGGACCTGAACCATATATTTTAAGATACTTTTCTCATTAGCTGCCCCCCAGTAGCACAGCGGTATGTCTGCGGCTTTACAACGCTAGAATCCGGGTGGGCAGAGCACAGATAGCCCATTGTGTAGCTTTGTGCTTAACTTTAAAAAACAAACAAAACAATATAATTAACTAATAGGCAAAATAAGTCATTTTTAAATGAATTACTCGGATGAAAAATATAAGCTTTTTGTCACACCTGTAGGTACTAGCTTTCTGTAATAGCGAAACCATCCAAATACTTAAAAAAAAAAAAAGTTTTGAAGAGAAAAAAATTAAACAAAAATAATCTTTACATATTTTAATCGTCTTAGCAAATGTTGGTTCGATAACCATATATAAACGTAGAAAACATAATTTCAGAACAAATTGTTTTGTGTTCGTTGTTTGACCGGGCTCATTTAGAGCTGCAGAATTGTGTATATGTTTTTGTTGATCAACATATTTTACACTTAGTGAAATATAAAACACAAGCAGTATTTAACCCTTCCTAAGATACTTAATCAAGCCTTGTACATTCGTAAGGATTTAAATCACATTTTCTACTCCATAGTTCATCCTTATTGATCACAGGAAGCATGCTTAAAGGTTCTCAAATATTTACACAAGTTTATCAAACTTAGTATACAAATATATATGCAAATTAATTGACACAGGGTGGATTGGTATGCGTGCGTATAGATAAGGCGTCCCAATTATTTCATATTCCAAAGTAAGATATATTCACCGATATGTTCCTGGTAAAGAAAAAAAAAAGATCAGTTTGTTGTACTTAATCATAGGTACGTATCATGACGAGGAAAAAAAAGTGCAAATAATAATGGATTTAATTTATTTCCTGCAGTAAATTGTTTAGGTTAATATCGGTATATTTCATAAGATTACAAGAACAAAATGTTCATATTTCATATAATTAAGGTCTAACATTTTTACCATGTTTTTTAAATATCGGAATGATATCTGTTGTAAACAAAATGTTCATATTTCATATAATTAAGGTCTAACATTTTTACCATGTTTTTAAATATCGGAATGATATCTGTTGTAATATTTCTAGTATCTTCTGTTTCATGGCTCATAACAGGGAAATTAATGTTGTTTGGTTTGCAGATCACATTTATAAGTTACATAAGATCGAGCCACCAGGGGCACAGCGGTATGGCTGCGGAATTATACTGCTAGAAACCGGGTTTCGATACCCGTGAGGACATAGCACAGATCGCCCTTTGTACAGCTTTGTCCTTAATAACAAAACGACAACTACGTAAGATCGAGCGCGCCCTCCTCCTCAGTGGCTTAGCAGCAAGCCTGAAGGCTTATAACGCTAAAAACCGGCCTTCGATACAAGCGATGTGCACAACACAGACAGTCCATTGAGTAGCTTTATGCTTAAGACAAAACTAATGGAAAACAAAAACAAAACAATATCAAATATAAAAATGATTCTGCAAAAGGGTGTGAACGTTTGCTAATTTTATTTAACTCTGGAACTATTGATGAATACTTATCATCTTGTCTTTTACTACATTGTAGCTGAAGGTATCCTCTAATAGTTATGATGGTAACTTCTAAGATAAATCTGAAACTTGTTAGCTAGCGAGCAAAACTACACAACTGCTATATGCACTAGTTGTCTCTAATTTTGAAGCTAGTCAACAAACTTACTGCCAACTTTTGAGCTACTGAGGTCCCCCAGTGGGACAGCAGTAAGTTTACGGACTTTCAACACTAGAATCCGGGTTCGATTCCCCGCGATGGACACAAGAGATAGCCCGTGGGACTTTCTTTGCTATAAAACAAACACAATGCCTTACAAGATTTGGCAGACACCATTATAACGTACTCACGCTCCTAAAAACGAAAACAAAAAACAAATAAAAACGGAATGCATTTTCAGAGCAAGACGCGCGTACCCTCGGATTCACAGTCTGGTACACTAGTATAGGCCACGCCTTGCCCAAGTCTGAATGTTAGCAAAGACACATGGCTCAAAATATTAGCCCGAAAAAAAATAATATATAAATCTTTTTCACATATTTTCCTTTCAATCAAAGAACTTTATACTAACGAGATTATCTCTATATATTTGCTAAAATGATTTCAAATAAATATTCAGTTGACATTCCACGTTCTGTCACATGTTGTTCTACTTCAATACTAAATAAAGCATCACTGAACCAAATTAACCAAAAGAACAGATTAACCAGGAGAAGAGAACAAGGTTACGTTGCTCAACATCGTCCACTTCGTTCCTGTAACTATCGCTAATGGTCTTTCCGAAGACACACAAAACATAAATCAGCGAACCTAATGAACCCTCTAGTGTTAGTGTCTGACTGTATGGAGTTTAAGTATAAAATTTTCTTTTTCCCATCTTGAACCGTAAGACAGGCTAAACTGGGCGTGCGTTCTCCCGTGTCATGTTTCAAATGGGACTCTTAATGTTCTTTCATTCCCCAGTGCCATGTTTTGTCACAATGTCAAATAATTTCTGGTAATTATCATCGTTGACGTAAAAAACTGAACTTTTTTTTCCCCCTACATCTATTCTGGCTGAAATACATTAGATATGTGTGTTTCCTGTTGTTTTGTTTGTTTTTAATCTTACAATCCGAAATATTTGATCGTGTACGTGCCTTTCTTAATTTATGCAGGAAAAGCTAGAAGCAAAAAAAAAAAAACATAAAACTGATATACATTTAATACTGAATATTTTTTTAAAAATATTTAAATTAATGATGTATTTAGTTTGATAAAAAAATTAGCTCTGAACTTTATTGCTATGCCGAAATATCAAAAAGCTAAAATATTGATTATATCGAATATCTTTATCAATATTGCTGGGAAGTTTTTTTTTAGGAACATTGGTTGCTCACAAAACTATTGAAAATAGTTCTAAAATATTTTTAATATTTCCGGGAAATGTTATACATAAACCTATACATAACAATATTAAACATGTATATAATGTCCGAAGGTATTTGAAATATTAGGTCGTCAAGAAATTAATGTCGCTTTTTCTTTTAGATGAAAAAACCCGAACACATTATATATCAAAACAAAACATTTATTAAATGAAATAGTCTCTATTCTTATCGATGACGCTTTTCCATCTTACAATCATGTTGTTAATGCACTGATTAAAGAAATCACTTGGCTTTGGAGTAAACAATATGTCAATGTCCTCTTTAACAACTTCCACACTTGCATATGTTTTTCCATTAAGATGGTGTTGCAGCGAACGAAAAAGATGGTAATCTGATGGTGCCATATGCGAAGAATATGGTGGGTGGGGGAGAACTTCCCAAACCAACCCCATAATCTTGTGTTGCGTCAAACATTTCACATGTGGACGTGCATTGTCGTGGAGAAGAAGAACACCTTTTCGATTGACGAGTGAAGGACGTTTCTGATGAAGGGCTTGATTTAAACGTTCCAGTTGCTGACTATAGATCTCTGCATTGACAGTTCGCTGTGGATTGAGGAGTTCGAAATGAATTACTCCTTTGATGTCCCACCAAATGCAAAGCATCACTTTCTGCGGATGGAGTCCGGGTTTAGGACTGAGCTATTGTTTTTGGCGTTTAATATTCGCATACAGAATCCTATTTTTCATCAGCAGTGACAATTCTGTCCAAAAATGGTTCACGCGCAGAAATGGTTCTTAATGGAATTTTCCCATATTCCTTAGACGTTTATGTATTGTTTCATGAGAGACATGCAATTTTGGGGCCATTTTACGAGTGTGTTGCCTTGGGTTAGACTCAACAAGCGTCTTCAGAACATCAATATCAATTCCAACATGTCGGCCCCTGCTCCCACAGTTTTTAAGGCTGAAGTCACCTGAACGAAATTTTCTGAACATTAACACTTACGAACGTTCCAAACATTTCCATAAACTTCTTTGATATTCTTTGTGGCTACAGAGACGTTGTTTCCCTTCTTATATTCAAACAGCATTAGATGCCGAATGTACATCTCGTCGTGTGCCATCACTATAAGAGATTAGAGTACACTAAACTTTCGCATTACATAGGTTACACTAACGTGACGTTTAGGCGCTTCGTTAACTATTATACGTGATGCACGTTTTTTTTTTGGGGGGGGGATTAATGAAAGTGTTCCAAAACGCGACATTAATTTCTTGGCGTTATGTTATGTTATGTTTTTTTCC
>NW_013665924.1:120005-123388 GCF_000517525.1 Limulus polyphemus
GAAACAGAATATTTACAAGTGACTTACATCTACAAATACATCAGTGAATAAATGTTACTCAGAGAGGATAAGATTGATTTATACAGCTAATTTGAACCTCAAAGATACATCAAACGCATCTACTTGGATTAAATTAATTAGTTCAGTTTTATACATGATTCAACTTGTTACTAAAGAAGCTTAAGCGGTATTTGCTTTTAGATTTCACTCACACAGGTTTCTTTTTTGAACAAGCAAAATAATAATAATTAGGTGACTAGCAAGTAAACTCAATAAAGGACGTAGGCGATTTTAGAAAGTTTATATAATCGACTAAAAGTGAAAGATATATGATACGATGTAAAATTCATATAATTTATGCTTTGACGAAAACTGCTTAGGTTTAAGTAGTTTATTAGGCCTGAAAAAATATGCGATAAATTGTATTTGACTGTGGATAACTTAACAACGTTCCTTTCAATTAAGCCATTTTAAACCAGGGGAATGTAAAACAACATTTTAAACAAAATTGACAACTTTGGTGGACTAACTACTGGGACTCTGATTTATAAAACATGTGATGTCAAGCGTGTTTTTTATTGAGTTTTAGGCTTACAAAAGACTTATCAATACTGAATTACTGTAACGAAAATAACGTCGAAACGCTGTAACTTCACATTCCTGGAAGAAAATCTGATAAACGTGCCAGTAGCTCATTGTGGTGTTTCTTTATATTCTATAGCTTGAAACATCTGTGAGCCTTAGACTTCAATATGTTGTATTTAAGTAGCAAGAGTGCTAATTTTAATAATCTAAACGGAGCGATAACTGTAAAAAATATTGCCAAAAAACACGTAATTTAAATCATTCTAGTAATGCTTAACAAAGCAACTAAAACAATGCATAAAGATTATAATAATCAAAATATTAGTATGACTTTTGAAAGTGTACAACTTACATGCTAAACAACATGGTAATGACTGGCTCGCAAATGAAGCACTGGTGATGACTTATTTAAGCACATGTCTTTCGCTTGTTACGCTAATTAAGCTATCTCTAGCAGTACTCTATTTTGTAGAGGCATTTGCATTTTATAATTTTAATCATTTCAAACCTTAATAGAGAAATACCGGAAGGTAGGAGGAACTTTTAATGAAAAGTAATATTACTATGTAAGTTAGAATTAAAAGGAATTTATAAATTAATGAAATCATTCTATAAAAAGAAGGCGAGACGAAGTGAATTTAATTGATAGTACACACGAGAAAACTAAAACACGTATTAATTAGATTACAGCAAATCCTCAGCTGAGCACCATGTCGCTATTAACGATATTTTCAGCCGAATCCATAAGGATTGGCAAGATCAGGAAGTTTAACACTTAGCTCTAAATCCTTAGAACGAAGCTAACGATGCAAAGTAATCTTCATAAGTGTAAAAATAGATTCAAAATTATTATAAGCATTAGAGCAAATAAGATCTAACGAAACTAAGTATAAAAATGGAGCAGATCGTTTTTTAAAATACGTAAAAACTTGTTGTCTCAGACTGAAATCCACTCAACTTGCCAATATACGAAACATGTAATCCCCAACCTGAAGTCCAAAAACTTACCAGTACACGAAATGTGTATATCCTTAACCTGAAATTCAAACAGCTTACCAATACACGAAACGTGTACATCCTTAATCTGAAATCCAAACAGCTTGCCAATACACGAAACGTGTACATCCTTAACCTGAAATCCAAACAGCTTACCAATACACGAAACGTGTACATCCTTAATCTGAAATCCAAACAGCTTGCCAATACACGAAACGTGTACATCCTTAATCTGAAATCCAAACAGCTTGCCAATACACGAAACGTGTACATTCTCAACCTCCACACGGCTTGCCAATACACAAAATGTGTACATCCTCAACCTCCAAACAGTTTGCCAATACACGAAACGTGTACATCCTCAACCTCCACATGGCTTGCCAATACACGAAACGTGTACATCCTTAACCTGAAATTCAAACAGGTTACCAATACACTAAATGTGTACATCCTCAACCTCCACACGGCCTGGCAATACACGAAACGTGTACATCCTCAACCTCCACATGGCTTACCAAAACACGAAATGTGTACATCCTCAATCTCTACAGAGTTTGCCAATTCACGAGACGTGTACATCCTCAACCTTCACAACTGTAAACAAATAAAACTGATTTATCAGGAAAATTATAGACCACCCTTTGGGTTGTTAAACAAATTGTGTACACACAGTGTGAACTGCAACTTCAAAATTACACAGGCCTGCGAATTTAAACTTCATGATAGTTGTTTTTGGTTTTAACTAACGGATTTTTTATAATTCAGTTACGCATATTTCAAAAATAATATTCATTTTTTTCTAACACGTAAGAATTTTTTACAAATCGGAAAAAAAACCTCTTATTTAGATCAAATTATTATTTCATTTACCACAATGAACATTTTTTTATTATTATGTAGGTTTATTGTGGGTTCTAGAACGATCGATAAGATTCTCACGTCGCGATTGGTCTAGAGAACTCTATAGCCAGCGGTTGTCAACATTTTAAGCATAACAAAATGTGACCCGATTTCAATTAAAATGATTCACTTATGTAAAAGTACATATGATGGATATCATATTCGGAGTCAGCGTACAGGAATTACTGTAGAACATGAAACAATTTCAAGACAATAAAACATTTATTCTCTTGAAATAAGTCAAAGATTATAGTAACATTTTGTGGGGTGTGGGGACTCGAATAGGAAACAATAATAACAATATGGCGCCTAATCTTTTTTTTTTCTCTCTGAGTGTACAGTAATATTGAGTGAACTCAAAGTCTCTACATCCATAAACATAGATCTTGTCTTGAAATAAGTCAAAGATTATAGTAACATTTTGTGGGGTGTGGGGACTCGAATAGGAAACAATAATAACAATATGGCGCCTAATCTTTTTTTTCTCTCTGAGTGTACAGTAATATTGAGTGAACTCAAAGTCTCTACATCCATAAACATAGATCTTGTCTTGAAATAAGTCAAAGATTATAGTAACATTTTGTGGGGTGTGGAGACTCGAATAGAACAATAATGATAATATGGCGCCTAATCTTTTTTTTTTTCTAGCGTGGTGTAGCATGATGGTTAGAGTGTCTGGACTATGAATCGAGTAAGGTTGAGGGTTTATAACGCAAGAATTCTGGGTTTGGTCTCTGCAGAATGCACAGCGCATGTAGCCTATTGTGCAGTTCTGAGTTTAAACAAAAACAGACAAGCATACTTTTGGGAATTAACTGATTCATCAACAAGACACATTTCAAACGTAAAACAAAAACCGGAAAAAAACATAACATAACATAACGCCAAGAAATTAATGTCGC
>NW_013665924.1:123991-127678 GCF_000517525.1 Limulus polyphemus
TGTTTTCTACTCATGTTTTCTTTTTTCAGTATAAAATAGTTCAAGGTGAGAGATTAGAAATATATAAAGCTGTGCATAAATTCGAAGCATGTTAGACGCGCGAGAATTTTATCAGCGATTCTAGTTTGACGGATTAAAACATCAGAAGATACTTGATATATCTGGAGCCGATTCGGAAGACAGCGTAAAAAAATCACTTGCAATCTGCGGGCCGCGCATTAGAATTCTATCACTCAACATGCTAGTCTTTTTAATCGTGGAAGCGTTATAATGTGACGATCAATCTCACTTTTTCTTGGTAAAGATTAGCTCAAGAGTGATTTCTTTCTAGTCTATTAATTCTAAATTACAGACGGCTTAGCGCAAATAGCCCTCGAGTATATATTTGCGCGAAATTAATAAAAAAAAAGAATAGACCCAAAATTTACGAGACAAATGTAATAACCAATTTAGCTAGTTTTCTAACGTTAATTCGTGTTATTTTTCTAGTAATAAACCTTAACGGGCTTATGCACCCATGACTGTACTCGTTGCTACATATAGGAGTGAATGGTTTCAAGGTAATATGCTACTAATAAAACGAGAAGGATTTTTGTTTCCGACGCATATAATTTCCTTATCTTTCCTCACTTTTAAGTAATTATGTTTATGACGAAAGATTTTTTTCCCCTTCTAAATTCAATTAACGTCTACTGTGAAATAAATAAGACCATTTCTCTACAACTTGTTTCATATTTTTAGAGTTTGGAAAACAGAAAGAATGAATATACCACTAGGAGTGTATAAGTTGGACCTGGCATGGCCTGCTGGTTAGAGCGTTCGATTTGTTTGCTAGTTTGAAGTTAAGCACAAAGCTACACAGTGGACTATCTGAACTATGCCAACCACGGTAATAGAAACCCGGGTTTCTAGCGTTGTAAGTGTGCAAACGTACCGCTGTGCCACTGGGGGGCTAGGCCGTTCGAATCTAAGTCGCCGAATATGCTCGTTCCTATATGGTTGACGTCTGCGAAAACTGATTGGGTTGAGATCGTATCGGAAAATATTGAGAGTTTTTAGGTTGTTGACGGATGTGATCTAGTGATTAGTGAGCCCGGCTGAAAATTGGAAATTCGGACCGCAATATGTCACTGAACACGTTTTCAGATGTGAGGGGGGCGTTATAATTGTGACAGTTGTGGACATGTTTTAGTAGTTAGTGTGCCCGGCTGAAAATTGGAAATTCGGACCGCAATATGACACTGAACACGTTTTCAGTTGTGAGAGGGGAGCGTTACAATTGTGACAGTCGTGAACGTGTTTTAGTAGTTAGCGTGTAGGGCTGCGAACCTGAAATTTCGAGGTGCAGTATGTCACTGAACACGTTTTCATATGTGAGGGGGAGCGTTATAATTGGGACAGTTGTGGACGTGTTTTAGTAGTTAGCGTGTAGGGCTGCGAACCTGAAAGTTCGAGGTGCAATATGTCACTGAACACGTTTTCAGATGTGAGGGGGGCGTTATAACTGTGACAGTTGTGGACGTGTTTTAGTAGTTAGCGTGTAGGGCTGCGAACCTGAAATTTCGAGCTGCAGTATGTCACTGAACACGTTTTCAGATGTGAGGGGAGCGTTATAATTGGGACAGTTGTGGACGTGTTTTAGTAGTTAGCGTGTAGGGCTGCGAACCTGAAAGTTCGAGGTGCAATATGTCACTGAACACGTTTTCAGATGTGAAGGGGGGGGGGCGTTATAGTTGTGAGAGTTGAGTTAAGAATAGTCTAAAGGGCGGCTAACGCTTATAACTGGTTGTCTTCCCTCTGGTCAGCGGCTCTAAATTAGGTTGATTCTGGCCTGGCTGTGTAGTCTCTGTGTTACATAAGGTGCCGTTCAGATTGGAAATGCTAATACTTAAGTCGTATGTATAACTAGGCAAATGAATCAACCGTTCGCAAACATCGAGAGTTAGAAATAAAGCGTAGATAAGTAGTAGGTTGTGAATTACAAGATCGCTCGACATTTGTATCTTCCATCTTGGTGTGATGATAAAATAATGATGCAAAGGCTTCCATTAGGTTGACGATTATTTGTTTCATTTTCAAAATCATTCTGTAATTTCTAGATTTACTTGAAAAGGTTGTAGTTGTCATTTACACCAAAATATAATACATTTAATCATATTCTTACAGTCGATTGTATCAGAATGACCCTATTCGCTTATGATTTTAGCATCTAAAAATACTGTTCATTATAATCTATTTTTGTTTCACACCATGTCTTATATCATTTTGCACACAGAACCAGCTCTATCTTACAGTCGATTGTATCAGAATGACCCTATTCGCTTATGATTTTAGCATCTAAAAATACTGTTCATTATAATCTATTTTTGTCTCACATCATGTCTTATATCATTTTGCACACAGAACCAGCTCTATTTTCAAGAGTTTAATGATGTTAGAATTCTTTATAGTACTGTTTAGTTGCCCCTTCCTGGTGGTTAGGACGCTCGACTCGTAACCTGGGGGTCGCGGGTTCGAATCCTCGTCCCACCAAGCATGCTCACTCTGTCAGCCGTAGGGGTGTTATAATGTGACGGTTAATCTAACTATTTCTTAGTAAAAGAGTAGCCCAAGAGTTGGCGGTGGGTTTTGTTGACTATCTGCCTTCCCTCTAGTCTGTCACTGCTAAACTAAGGACGGCTAGCGAAGATAGCCATCGCGTAGCTTTGCGCGAAACTCAAAAACAAACAAACCCCTTCTTTTGTGGTGGGAGGAAGAGGTGGAATTTTGATACCTGACCCTCTCAAATATTAATATAGTTGTCGTTGTTTAGGGTGGTACGTTGTGAATACGACTGATAAGTTCTTCAGGAACAAACATCACGGGATGACGTAATCACAGGAAGAACTCGTTCTCTCACATTTCACTGCCGTATTAGCCTACTTCAAATAAGGGGGAGAAGATGCTTGTTTTAATATCGGTGATGTGCGAAATATTGTGTCGTGGAATACGATGGTAGCAACCGTTGTTTGCATCACGCTACAATCTGTGATTTTTTTTTTTTTGTTCAGGAAATATCAATATCTCATGTGAGTCGTGTTACCAGGATGTATAAGATTTATTCCTTGATCTATGAAGCCTGAATTACATGGTAGATATAAGTATTTCAATATAACTACTGAACTTTGGTACCTAGAACAGTGAGATGTGACCTGTGTTTTGATAAGAGAAGTTGTTCAGTAGTTATATTGAAATACATTTAATTCTCTTATCAGAACATAGGTCACATCTTACTGTTCTAGGTACCAAACTTATCAAAACATAGGTCACATCTTACTGTTCTAGGTACCAAAGTTCAGTAGTTATATTGAAATACATTTAATTAACTTAAGAAGTTAATTAAATATATTTCAATATAACTACTGAACTTTGGTACCTAGAACAGTGAGATGTAACCTATGTTTTCATAAGAGAGATAATTAAATGTATTTCAATATAACTACTGAACTTTGGTACCTAGAACAGTAAGATGTGACCTATGTTTTCATAAGAGAAGTTAATTAAATGTATTTCAATATAACTACTGAACTTTGGTACCTAGAACAGTAAGATGTGACCTATGTTCTGATAAAAGAAGTTAATTAAATGTATTTCAATATAACTACTGAACTTTGGTACCTAGAACAGTAAGATGTGACCTATGTTCTG
>NW_013665924.1:128033-132597 GCF_000517525.1 Limulus polyphemus
AGAAGATGAAGATGTAAAGTTCCTGGACTTTTTTATCTGGAATAGTAAAACTTAGTTACGTCTTGGATCTCATTCGCGATCAAATATTTCTTGTACTTAAATTCTCGAAAGAATTTGTTTAGACGAATAAAATCTAAATTAATATCCTCGAAACAAGTAAATTAATTAAAACCCGACAGGAGGCGATGCCATCTATCTCGATGGCTTATAACGCCGAATTTTGGGTTCGATCCCTGCAACAGGCACAGCGTAGATAGCCCATTTACACAAGCTTGTACTTAAATTCTCGAAAGAATTTGTTTAGACGAGTAAAATCTAAATTAATATCCTCGAAACAAGTAAATTAATTAAAACCCGACAGGAGGCGATGGCATCTATCTCGATGGCTTATAACGCTGAATTTTGGGTTCAATCCCAGCAACAGGCACAGCGCGGATAGCCCATTTACACAAGCCTGTACTTAAATTCTCGAAAGAATTTGTTTAGACGAGTAAAATCTAAAGTAATATCCTCGAAACAAGTAAATTAATTAAAACCCGACAGGAGGCGATGTCATCTATCTCGATGGCTTAGCTTATAACGCTGAATTTTGGGTTCGATCCCTGCAACAGGCACAGCGCGGATAGCCTATTTACACAAGCCTGTACTTAACAACAAAGTCCCGCTAGAACGACATCTGATGTAACGGGATGAGTTTTTTTTTAATTCTACTGAAACTATCTGTACTATATTATCTGTACTAACTTAGTTAGCCGGTTTCAAATATCTGGCATTGGTAAAAAAAAAATCCCTTCGTAGCAGTAGCAACAGACAGATGCAAAGGGAGGGGGGAGGCAGATTGACCCTGTGGTAGAGCTCTAGATTTCGGAGCTGGCAAATCACGTTCGACTCCCAGTGATACCACAAAAGGGTCCCCGCCCTTCAAGCTGTGTGGGTGTGCGTTATAAGAATGTCAGTCAACCCCTTAATGTGGATGGTGCGGGACAGGGTGCTGTTCAGTGGCTGTCTTCTTTCTTTTGTCAGTAGTTCAGAATCAGGGAGGAGGCAGATAGCCTTATTAGCTTTGCCATAAATATAAAATACAAAACAGATGCAACGAATAAGAGTACCTTATCGTTCTTTGTATAACACTGCTTTGTTGTCAACGTCACAACATTAACTGCTACGTACAACACGTACAGCGGTTTGTTGAAACTATTGATAGGTTTCATAGGTACAAACTCAATACATTCTAGATAGGCCTAAACTTTCTTGAAATGTATGATTACTGAAACTCTCGAAATTAACTTTTAATAATCTACATTTTCGTTCCAAACAACGTGAAATTTATTCACTTGTGAACTTTATTATCACGTCAGCTCCAGTCCCACTTTAAACGAACAAAATAACTTAATATTTAGTGTAAATAAATAAGGCTTTTGAAATAACAGTGTTCGCTGAACAAGCAGAAAATACAGAGCTTAATAGCTCGTGTGGAATACGTATACAAGTCCAACTTTAAACGAAGAAAATAACTTAATATTTAGTGTAAATAAATAAGGCTTTTGAAATAACAGTGTTCACTGAACAAGCAGAAAATACAGAGCTTAATAGCTCGTGTGGAATACGTATACAAAGCGCTGGAATTCACCCATTACCTTTCTACAATTAGTGTATTTAATAAAGGCTATGTTTTCTGGTTATGCATATTAATTATGTTGGGAATTAAGACAGCGGAAGACGAGACAGAACTCGAAGCAACAAATTATTGTTAACTGTGTATACGTATGGCATTTCAGTTGATTGTGCACTGCACGCCCTGTTAACTATTGGACAATTGGATTATGCCACCCTTCAAGTTAAAACTGATGACCAGTTTCCAGAACTTTACGAAGGTTGTCTGTAAAGAAGACATTCAATCCGTGGAATTCTTGTATACAGAACCACACTTTTGGTGATATAAATAATTCATTCTGTTCACCAGGCGTTCCGCTATTTCGTACCAATTCCTCGGGAGAAAATCGATATACAAGCGACCATGATAACTTCATTTTATGGGTTTGACGTTAATGGACAACGTTGCTGCTCACAGATTAGCTTAGCAGGTGTTGCTGCCGGCTACGTCAACACGACGGTATTCTCGTAACAACTACGTGTCAGTTTGACTCGTAGCTATTATAGTCGCCCGCCTACACGGCATTGCATTGCTATGGTTACCAACTAAGCAACTTTAGGTAAACAATTTGAAATTTTAGCCTAATATTCAGGCATATTTATATGTATGTGTGTGTGTGTATGTTTCTCTTACAGTCGTGCACGAAAGGTTGCTGGAGGTACCTAGAGTGCGACAAAATCTATTGATTAAAGGTTTCCACTTGAACACAAATCGTACACACACACACACTTGTATATTCCGTTTGTTTCGGGTATATAAAATAATGATATACTATGTACAACATTTATCCAGGTGTCACTGTTAGCTGAAAAACAAACTCATGCAAGTTAAATTATTCTGCTTTACTAAGTAATATAGAAAGAGCGACCATGTCACTTAACATAAAAGTAAACCTCGCTGTGTACCAAGTGTCATACCCGTATAGGTATTTCTGAAACAGTACGACTCAGAGTATTAATTATTTAATCCTAAGCTCTAAATGGACCGAATAGAAAATGTTATTTCTGGAACCATTATTTAATGGCTTAACAAGACACCGAGGAAAATCCCCTAGAAAAAATGTGTATTTCATTTATTTTTATGACAAACTTGTGAGTCCTGGATACAATTTTAGAGTCCAATCCGCCAATGTCAAAGGATCAGTAAGTTTAATTTCACCTTCGGTACATATTACAATCACTTTATACTTGTGTTTCGTTCTTCGTTCTAAACACATCTGATACGTTATGATGGCAAGAAGATTTTGTACAGATCCTTCATCTTTAAAGAGAGTCTGTTGTTCAACTTTACATTTGGGTGGGAATATCCCCCACTAAATAGTTTGTTTGTTTGTTGTTAAGCGCAAAGCTACACAATGGGTTGTCTGTGTTTTGCCCACCACGGGTATCGAAACCCCGTTTTTAACGGTGTAAGCATTCAGTCTTACAGCAGAACCACTAGGAAACGCAATGTGCAGCAAAAACAAAGAAACATGTTATAGATATGTTGATGATATGAGACTTCTGAAACTATTTTATATTTATGAAATAACTTTTATACGAATATGTGATCCTGGCCCGGCATGGCCAGGTGGTTAGGGCGCTCGACTCGCAATCAGAGGGTCGCAGGTTCGAATCCCCCTTACACCAAACATGCTCGTGAGAGCGTTATATATAGCATGACGGTCAATCCCACTATTCGTTGGTAAAAGAGTAGCTCAAAAGTTGGCGGTGGGTGGTGATGGTTAGCTGCCTTCCCTCTAGTCTTACACTGCTAAATTAGGGATGATTAGGCAGATAGCCCTCGTGTAGCTTTGCGCGAAATCCATAACAAACAAACCATGTGATCCCGATAGCCCTCATTATCGTAGCCAAACACGTAGACTAGTCACAAGACATGAAAACTTAGAATTAGCTTTCAAAAGCACTCGACTTATCCGTATTTTGCTATGTAATCCTGTAGTCACTTTTCACTTATCGGTTTTCATGCCAGATATTTCATATTAATTACTACGATGTTTATGATCCTGGTAACCGTATTGATCGATACGCTAAAATATGTTCTAAATAAGATATCGTATTAAATAAAGTGCTCATTAGTCCTAACTCCATGTAATGAGCTAAAAACACAAAATAATCTTTGTAATAAAAATTAGAAATAATTATAATATTATACATATATATTTATTAAATTCTTAATGAAACTAAACCAAGGAAATAACAGACTGTAATTTGTGTGTTTTAATGAACTTTCATGGTATCTGTGTTTCACCAACCAAATTTAGTAACGTATTTTACTGAAGTTAAACGATATTTACTTTACCAACTAAATTTTATAACGTATTTTATTGAAGTTAAATTATATCTGTTTCCAAACAAATTTAGTAACGTATTTTACTGAAATTATATAATATCTGTTTCCAAACAAATTTAGTAACGTATTTTACTGAAGTTATATAATATCTGTTTCCAAACAAATTTAGTAACGTATTTTACTGAAATTATATAATATCTGTTTCCAAACAAATTTAGTAACGTATTTTACTGAAGTTAAATGATATCTGTTTTACCAGCTAATTTTAGTAACGTATTTTACTGAAGTTAAATTATATCTACTTTACCAACAAATTTAGTAACGTACTTTACTGAAATTATATAATATCTGTTTTACCAACAAATTTAGTAACATATTTTACTGAAGTTAAATGATATCTGTTTTACCAGCTAATTTTAGTAACGTATCTTACTGAAGTTAAATGATATCTAATTATAGTATTTTGGCACTTGTGTATAAAGTTAAAATCATAAATAATATTCAACGTTAAACTGGTACACAATTAAAAAACATTTTATTTAGGCCTATCTATGGCCTTCAAAAAGTTGGCGACTCTACATGTTTCGACGTTACAGCGTCATCCTCAGGAGTGAATTA
>NW_013665924.1:133524-161886 GCF_000517525.1 Limulus polyphemus
AACAAGAATATCACAACATATATTGTTTGAACCAATATTAGTACTTATCCTTCTCAACATTGAGTCTTCATGAGCTTTAACGATATGTACTTGTTTTGATATTTATCGCAAAGTTGTTAAACTTTGAACTACTGACCAGAGGTAAGAGAGTCAGTCAGTAGCACCTTACCAATCATTATCCACGCTAAAGGATTGACTATCACTCTTATAACACACCAACAGTTCAAAGTGGGAAAAATATTTTGATCTATCACACGGATTCAAATCCGGCTCGCTGTGTTTAAAATCCAAAAGCCTACCACAGGGCCAACCCATGATCCTTTATCAATATATGTGCATATATTTACTATATAATTCTAGATTTGGTTTAGCTTGAATTTCGTGCAATGCTACACGAGGCCTGTCTGCGCTAGCCGTCCCTAATTTAGCAATGAAAGACTACAGGGAAGACAGCTAGTCACCACCACCCAAAGCCAATCCTTGAGCTACTCTTTTCCCAACAAATAGTGGGATTGACCGTCACATTATAACACACCCACGGCTGAAAGAGCGAGTATGTTTGGTTGGATGGGGATTCGAACTCGCGACCAACAGATTGCGAGTCGAGCGCTCTAACTACCTGGCCTTGCCAGATGCATATTAACTAATAGTTAATGTTCAGAATGTATCACTACAGTATACATAATTATAATTATTCTTATAGTGATATCCGCTTGTTTTAAGACAGCTCGTTACTTACATATCTGAAGCTACTAACAGGAGCCATTTTAAGGAATTTCCTGAGCTGCACAAACCACGGGTTGAAATCTATACCACATTGTAACGTTCCGAGAGGGCGCTGAGCATTATGTCACGTATTTTATGGAATGCAAGAGTCAGTTCTTGCGTATAATGAAAATGTTAGTACGATAATACATATTCTGTTATATTAGATGCTCGTGAAATATTTTTTTTTCGAGAAAAGTTTGCATGTAAAAATTCAACTATCTAAAATTCAATTTACAACTGCATGTCTTACATTTAGAACTCCACAAAATTGTCTGAGCTACATTTTCTGGTAGCCCCTGGCTGCTAGACATATGGTAATCTTCCTTACTGGAAACATCATAAACCAAACAACGTTTCACAATACCCCCTGACATTCTAGCTTTTGTCAATAGCAGTTACGTTCGACGGAAAAAAACGTTTTACAGGGTTATTTTTTTTTTAATACTTGTCACTCCCAATCCTCAGTATTGAAAGCCAAATTTGTGATCATTCATGTCTATTGCACACTTCCACCTCTTTCTCTCTTTATGTGGATGTTTAGTTACACAAAAAATAACTTCAAAGGGGGCGTTTTTCCATTTCTTTTCACATATATTCTAAAAATTATTACCAGTTTATCCCCTAACCGAGAAGGAAGTGACACAGCGTGTTCATCAAACTGCTAAAAAGATTAAATCATATATATTATATTCACATTTTGCATTTGGGTAATTCTAGAATAGGAAAAAATCAGATGTTTTGGTGATATCAAAGCAGATATCTTTCGATAAACTCTTTCAACTGTACCATCTCCAAACTGGTAAACAAACGTAAAAGTTATATGATATTTTTAGGACTATTTAAAAGATATCATTTCAACATAATTTTCCCGATTTTTTGTTTAATATATGTAATATGTAACAGTGCCTAGTGTTATGATAATATTAATAAGCTTTCGATCACAATTATACTTTAACAAACCCTTCTCTATCGTCCTGATGAAATCACCATCAAGTCTCTGATGGAAGGCGTACACAAGTACTCTGTCCCTTGGCAAAAACCTTTAGATCGTTCTAATTACACTGCCATCATTTTCTGGATGATCCGCTTATAATTTATTCATCTCTAGCAGAAATTTTACTCTTAAAAACATGATTCTAAAATATATTATAAGCCAAGTCTTCTGTTCATCTGACATTTCCCATAATTAAATGTTATGAACTGGCATTGGGTGTTTTAAACCTGAACAGCATCTCATGTGACACATGGAATAAACGTACAGCTTATAATCGATAAAATTCAGACAAGGCTGTTTTATAATTTAGAGCAATCAGTCAGCAGCACCAACCACCTTCACGGCTATTGCTAATTGAACAGTATGGTTGACGGTCATTTATATAACATACCTAAAGCTGAAAGTGCGGAGCGTTTTCTTTACCATATCGCTGGCTCTAACTAGAAACCTTTTTATTCGCAGCCCTACAGTCTAACCACTAAGCCACGCCTATCCCTATTATAATAAAATATACCGAACACTTTAGATGCATAACATGTGTGAAAATGATATAATAATTTCCATTTTGTAAAGATAACTATTATAACGGGTCATACAGCTGCCTTTTTAAAATAATAAATTTATTCTATGTATCTCTTCCTGTTCTATACATTTTTGGTGTTAGATTTCTGTAATAAAGTGAATTAATATCCAGAATGCTTAACCATTAACTGTTACTTTTTCTCCAATTTGAGAACCAGTAGTTTCGCGTTTTATTTGAATGAACTGGTATTTCACTTTTTGACAACTTTTACGAACAAAATTGCAGGCTAACCCAACAACTAAATATGCTCATTTTCTACCTGCGTTGGCAGTTGAAGTTTAGTCGCGATTGTATGGTATATAAAGTATAAACACCAACAATGATGTTATGTTTAACTTGGGTTTTAGCGAGACAAAATAATGGAAAACGTACTCGTCGGACAAGCTATATAGAGATAAAAGAAGCCTTAATAATGACACGAGAAGTTTTCATCTTTTGTTTAGCACTACAATGCCATTCTGATATTTTTATACTAACTATAGAATTACCCATATGGGAGCATAGCAGATAACCCGTTGTGTTTCATTGCTGTTAACAACAAACAAACTTTCACGTATTTGTTGACATCGGCTAAAATTCTAACATTATTAACTCGTAATAATGTTAATGTTTATATCTTTATTCGAACCCCCACCCCCAGTGGCTTATAACGTTAAAAATTAAAAACCGACTTTCGACACCCGTGGTGGTCGGCACAACACAGATAGCCCATTCTGTAGCTTTCGGCCATGGGAGCGTTGTAATGTGACGGTCAATCCCATTATTCTTTGGTAAAACAGTAACTCAAGAGCTGGTGGTGGGTGGTGTTGACTAGCTGCCATATCTCTAGTCTATCACAGCTAAGTTATGGACGGTTAGCGCAGATGGACCTAATGTAGTTTTGGGAGAAATTCAAAACAAACTAAACTAAACCCGTGTAATTAAAAATAGCATTTACGATTACTATAGATTTAGCTCAAACCTAATTTGCTTTCTATTCTTAGATATTAAAAAAGAATACTTCATCCAAATGACCTCGGGTTAACTGATTAGGAAAAGTTCAACTAGTTTTCAAGTCGGTTTCATGGATACATCGTCACAATATTCCCATAGCGACCATCTCATCAATAACGCTGAAAAAGGGTCGCCATCCCTTTCGTTTGCAGACGTTTCAGCATCATAGATTTTTCTGTTGTTTTTTCAGACATCTTCCTCCCTTTTTACTCTTTGTTTGACGTGGCTCTCGCTCATTTCTTCTGAAGTTTTTCAAAGATTTTAGTCTCTGAAGGATTCTATTTTTTTATCAGTGAAATATAGCTGTCCAAGAGATAAATTGCACAATTACATCCTGTGTGGAAACTCTGAAAGCAAAACAATCTTGAGTATTGAATTCCCAAATAGCGACTATTCTATTGTATTCCGTAAGCTCTGCTCAAATGTTTGTTGATCATATATATACATGTATCATTATTTCGTTACTTTAAAAGCATTTTAAAACTTAGTTTGAATTTCATCAATCTGTGCTCTGCCCAATACGAGTATCCAACTCCAAATTTTAGCGCCGTAAGCCTACAGACTTACCGCTGAACCACTGGGGGGAGGGGCCCTACTGATTATGTGAATCATTCGAAAGATATCCAAGTTCGACTTCATGTGGTGAACTTCATATCCTCTGTTAGCAATATGTTTATCGTTACTTAAAGGGCTGACCAATGCGTGCGTTATAAGAGTGACGGCGTAATCCAACTTTTCGGTCTTGTAAAGGAGTTTAAGTGAAAAGTGTTTTCAACTATTTTCCTTCTAGTCTATCACTTCAAAATCAGGAACATTTAGTGCAGATAATCCTCGAGTAGTTTTGAACTAAACTCAACAAAAACAAAGAAACCATTACATAAATATAACAGGTATAAGCATTAAAATGATACTTATAATTTTCAGACAAGACGTGTTTCATAAATCCCCTTTGGTCGGTTTAAATTGAGAAATATTTTCTTTAGAACGAAGTTTGTTTTTTAAATATTCAAGCCGTTACAATGAAATTACTAACAAAAAAAAGATTATTCTTACTATTTGATGTTAGATTAATAGCCCACTGTGTAACTTTACGCTTAACAAAAACAAACCAAATCACAATCAGTGGGAAAATGTAACAAAATAAATTTGAACTTATACACATAGTCTAGAAAGAAAGTTTCTGAGAAAAAATAAATACATTGATTAGTTACCATTATAGTTACAAGTAACTTTAAATAAAAAAATCTGCGACAATTTTGGAGAAATCCCATTATTGAAAGCCAAACACTACTTCTGAAACCGATCCAATAGAAAATGGCACCAGTTATAACTCAAAGTAGTAAAAAACGGCATCAAAAAGAATAAAAGAAAACTAATATTACTTGCATAAGCCTAATGACAATTTGTTTACACTTAGCATAATTACTGGTGCAAGATTCATCAGTGCTTTCATTGCCTGAGCCTTTGTGAAATTTTTAGTGTACCTTTTTTTTTACACTTCTGCATTACTACTGGCGCCATTTTTACCGGTGCCACTTGTTAAGTGGACACTTATTGTGCCATTTTCACCGGTGCCACTCGCTAGCTGGACACTTACTCTGCCATTTTCACTGATGCCACTTGTTAACTGGACACGTACTCTGCCATTTTCACCGGTGCCCCTTGTTAACTGGACACTTACTCTGCCATTTTCACTGATGCCACTTGTTAACTGGACACTTATTCCGCCATTTTTACCGGTGCCACTTGTTAGCTGGAAACTTATTCTGCCATTTTCACTGATGCCACTTGTTATCTGAACACTTACTCTGCCATTTTTACCGGTGCCACTTGTTATCTGAACATTTACTCTGCCATTTTCACCGGTGCCACTTGATAACTGGACAATTATTCTGCCATTTTCACCGGTGCCACTTGTTAGCTGGACACTTACTCTGCCATTTTCACTGATGCCACTTGTTAACTGGACACTTATTCTGCCATTTTTACCGGTGCCACTTGTTAGCTGGACACTTATTCTGCCATTTTTACCGGTGCCACTTGTTAACTGACACTTACTCTGCCATTTTTACCGATGCCACTTGATAACTGAAAACTTATTCTGTCACTTTTACTGGTGCCACTTGTTAACTGGACACTTATTCTGCCATTTTTACCGGTGCCATTTGTTAGCTAGACACTTATTCTGTCACTTTTACCGGTGCCACTTGTTAACTGAAAACTTATTCTGTCACTTTCACCGGTGCCACTTGATAACTGAAAACTTATTCTGTCACTTTCACTGATGCCACTTGTTAACTGGACACTTATTCTGCCATTTTTACCGGTGCCACTTGATAACTGGACACTTATTCTAGGAATATCTTTCAGTATTCCATACAATTTTTAGAGAAAATACGTTATGATTATAGCTTTGAAGATTCGCATTAAAACTACACCGAACTTATATTGTTCTCTTATTACTGATACTTTAATCAAGCAAAAACAAAAAACTACCGCCCGCAAGAAACTTACAACAGATTTGAAGTTGAAATCCCGCACTGGCATGCCACGTTCAATTTAATTATTTCTTTTTTTTAGGCGTCTGAAAGCCAAGAGTGCTTAAGTACTCTATAACAACTCTGACGAAACTTTGCAAACAGTTAAGATGAGTTCGTGACATTCCTTAAAAGTTGCTAAATTTTTCAATATAAACTCGAGCCCTTGGCCCACATTCTGTTGGACGTCCTTATGTTTGTATCAAATAGAAATGAAATGTAATGTTTTTTATTTTAGGTAGCGTAGTTCTTATCTTTTGTGTTCCGTGTTCAGAGGTATTAGTCGCTTTTTGAAGTTACATCAAGCTGTTACACACACATGAATCGTGGTAAATATTTAGGTAACGAACCAGGGGCACTAAGAAACAGCAGGTTACCTTTAACGCAAGAACTGTCCCCTTATATGGAATGTTTCTGGTGATGTAACTTCAAAAAGCGACTAATACCTCTGAACACGGAACACAAAAGATATGAACTACGCTACCTAAAATAAAACAGCAGGTTACCTTTAACGCAAGAACTGTCCCCTTATATGGAAGGTTTCTGGCTTGCGGTGAAGATAACCTATTGTTTCTGAACGCCCCTGGTTCGGGCCCGGCATGACCAGGTGGTTAGGCCGCTAACTCACAGGTTCGAATCCCCGTCCCACCAAACATGCTCACCCTTTCAGCCGTTGGGGCGTTATAATGTTACGATCAATCCTACTATTCGTTGGTAAAAGAGTAGCCCAAGAGTTGGCGATGGGTGGTGATGACTAGCTACCTTCCCTCTAGTCTTTCACTGCTAACTTATGGACGGCTATCGTAGATAGCCCTCTTGTAGCTTTGCGCAACATTCAAAACAAACAAACAAACAACCCCCTAGTTCGTCTCCTAAATACCTGCCACGATGCGTTTGTGTGTAGCAGCTCTTGCGGTTAATATAACCTACTGTTTCTGAACGCCCTGGTTCGACTAGGGATCCAGGTTCCATAACACTTGTGAATTTATAATTATCTACCTTACTCTAGTTAACTTATTGAAATTGATTATAACGCAACAGATAACATTCTGTGAAAGAGACCGGTATGTTTCTTATTTGTCAGCAGTGACAAGTTGTAACTATATTAGAAAGTTAAATATGCTCATTCTCAATCATTCCTCAACGGTTATTGTCCTTTGACATCCTTCTTACAGTTGTCTCTTCTTTTATATTCTAATATATCTATTACTCAGCTTTAAGGGAAATAATGTTAGCACATCAGAAAGGAAGGGCCCCGGCATGACCAGGTGGTTAGGGCGCTCGACTCGCAATCTGAGGGTCGCGGGTTCGAATTCCCATCCCATCAATCATGCTCGCCCTTTCAACCGTGGGGGCGTTATAATGTGACAGCCAAGCTCACTATTCGTTGGTGAAAGAGTAGCATAAGAGTTGGCTGTAGGTGGTGATGACTAGCTGCCTTCCCTCTAGTCTTATACTGTTAAATTGGGGACGGCTTGCGTAGATGGACCTCGTGTAGCTTTACGCGATATCTATAACAAACAAATAAATAAACAGAAAGGAAGGTGTTGCAAAATATATTCTATATTCCAAAAAAATATTAAACAGAGACTTTATCTGGCGCTAATATAAACACAAATTTGTTTCCGTTTCTTAAACACTGCTCTGGAAAACAATCGGCATGACCATTACTGTTATAATTTCAGAACAATAACCTTTGACATTCGAATTCATCAGAAAAAAATTACGTGACAAAGCTTGAATTGTCCTGGTTTAATGGGAACACGGTTTCAATTTGATAGTACCTAACGCGCACATGGATTTAATGGCCAGATCAGAGATCCCTGGGATTCTAGTATAGCCGTCCATAATTTAGACTTGCTGACCAAGAGTAAGGCAGTCAGTTTCTACATGGGCTTTTTAAAGTGATTGACTGTCTAATTTTTTAAGCGCCTATAACAGAGAATGTCTCAAACCTCGGACCACTTAGTACTCACCACCCCCCCCCCCATTAAATAAAAACAAATCGTAGTTTCATATCGGCTTTTGACGTTCTGTAGATTCATACCTATAGAATTTTGTGGTATCGTTCTTGACTTATAAAGTTTCCAGATGACACGGTGTAGTCAAATTAATAACCAGTTTACAAAAGTGAGACTCCTAAGATAACTAAATAAAAGCTGAGCATTATTTAAAATTCTGGGAATTCAGTACGTTATATGTTAACGATATTGAATACGCATGTCAGCAATTCACGTGACAACCACAGCCGATATATATAGTAGCGATTGAATGTCATGTATCACAACTACATTTTGAACTTTGGCGTTTTTTAAGTAATGTGATGCAACCGAAAATTGATCGCCTTTCTGAAGAAATATGCAACAGTCCTTTCCGACCCAAACTATTCATACATTCTGATCATAAGGATGTGTCCAGGTCGGGGATTTAGAATTTCCCAGAAGGGCATATCCTTTTGTATTTAATGGCATTGGAAAACAAAGGAATATGGATCAAATTGGGGGCCCAGGACCATCCACATGAAGACCTCCAACAAGTCGTACACAAGCCGTGGGAAGTGCAACATCTTGAAGCAGATGAGAATCCACGAACATAAAGAACAGTGCGTCGTAAGCAATATTGGACCACATAACGTAAAATGATCTCCATCTGGAAACGAAGCTAACAAGGTATGGGTTCACCAAGATAAGGCTTCCTGTTATATCTCTCATTCAACTATCACATACCTCAAGCAACCGGAGAAAGAAACGGGTATCTTTGCTATTCCATAGAAATATATACTGATCAAGTTGCGAACCCAGCGCCTATGGATTTCTGTATGATTAGACTGTTGAAAAGGGATACTGAGAAGCCGTCGTCTTCGTACACTAGACAGATTATAAAAATCCAGCTGGAGTTTGGGAAATCTTACGACGGAGACTTTTGGAAAGGAAACCACGCTACAGGACTATTTTGAAGATGTGCATGACTGGACATGACGACTCGGACTATAACGACGTAGTGAAGTTCCAAAAATCATTTATGTAACGTATTAAACCTCACCTCTACAAAAAACGTTCAACTTCCCTCTAATATAAGTTTTATGTTTCATAATCGGACATTCATCCCACCTTAATTTTTTAACAAGTAACTGGTTTGTTTGGTATCTTCGTGCAGTTTTTGTTTTTTCGGAGCTATGACGTCACATAGAGGCCACTTTAATATTGATGTAGTATATATTAGTACCGCATGAAAATTAAAACCATTACTTATTATCCTTACAAAGTAACCCGCGACATCGGCATTCAGAGGGGATGAGAATGTGGGAAAACAAAGTGTAGCTACGAAAAACAATACATGGGGAATCAATAGGACAATATACAGCCAGAAAGCCACTAGTAACGCCCCCCCCAGTGGTACAGCGGTATGTCTGCGGACTTACAACGCTTGAAACCGGGTTTCGATACTCGTGATGGGCAGAGCACAGATAGCCCATTGTGTAGCTTTGTGCATAACTACAAACAAACAAACCACTAGAAACTGCTGTAAAGAAACTCTTCTCTACCCCCCGCGAAGCAGCCTTTCTCCTTCCATACGAGGCGTCAGAGCCTGTTGGAGCTAAGTCTTAGATTATACTCGACATTACATTAACCACACGCTCTAATCAATTCCCTAACGTAGTCAAACGTGGCTAAGATCTTTTTTTTTTTATGAACGTTACTACACAGTTTATGCATTTCAAAAAGCGTTTAGAGATGGTGAGCCTCTGGGTCTCCTGTTTAGTTAACTACACTGTTTGTTGTTGCTGTTAGGTTTCAATGTATTAGCCACACAGAGAAGAACTTAGTCAGGAAAGTTACGTTGTTCAGGCATAGCGATTATTTTAATAAATCAGTCTGACGAAATGTGACTGTCATACGTGAATAGACTGTAAAATCTTACATGACCTTGACAAAATGAAAGTTTAAAGCCAGAGAAAAGTGCATTATTGTTTACATGTGCCCATCCATTTTTATCTTTGTAACTAAGCAAGTAAGTTACTAGTTGGTAAAGACCATTCTGAAAGCACTTGTTAGGCCTCACCGTGTTTTTATTGTGTTATTCTGCCTCACTGGTATTGTGGCTTCTTATTGGGATTCATTAATTGTTTTCTTCAATTGTTTTTTTCCTCTATCTAAGCTCATTACGATGATTAAGGAAGTCGTGACTTAGGTTTCAGGTTAAGTGCTTTATCCACGCTAAATATAATTGTCTGGTATTTAAAAGAGAACAATTTTGGATTTTAAAAAAAATCAACCATATTTCACAGTTTATGACAAGGTAACTTTGGCTGTTTCAGGATTTTCAATGGCTTCACGTCAAGAAAGAAGCCGTGGTCCACGATTTATACACGAACCTCCTGTCTTGGTAGAGTTTGACAACAGCAGTGGCGCGATGGTTCCATGTACAGCTGAAGCGAACCCTACTCCTTTTTTACAGTGGGTCTTGCAAGATGGTTCACAAGCGCACGAGTTAACAGGATTACGCCACTTCCAACCAGATGGGTCACTCGTTTTCCCGCCTTTTCGAGCAGAGGCTTACCGGCAAGACGTGCACGACGCCATCTATCGATGTGTTGCATCCAACATTGTTGGGATTATCAGAAGTCGTGATGTCAGAGTGAAAGTTTGTACGTTTCTTCTCTTTCTTGTTTCATTAATATTATTTATAAATATTATTTGAAGATTATAACGATAAACTCTAAACCATCAAATGTTTAACAAGTTAAATCATGATCTTGATCATAAGCTTTTCAAACTTTCATGTTTGGTTTGCTTGAAAACATATGTGGTTGCTTTGGATGTTACGTTACATCAGTGTTGTTCAGTTTAGACAAACTTGTTTAACTAGCTTGGTCTGAACTATAAAGTTACTGCAAACAAGGAAGGCTTTTACTTGATATTTTAGTACCTGAGTGTCTGTGGTTATCTCACTATGTCATCTAGTAATCTCAAAATATAGTACAAAGCATTATCCTTTCAATTTCCAAAAGTTTGATAACCTGCAAAACTTTCAAATTACTATAATACAACGTAACCCTAGATAACCTGCAAAACTTTCAAATTACTATAATACAACGTAACCCTAGATAACCTGCAAAACTTTCAAATTACTATAATACAACGTAATCTTAGATATTCTGTTCATAGGAATCTTAGTAAATTGTTAATATTTTTTGTACAATCCATTAGCGATATTAGAATGGTAGTTAAACCCTTTCTACAGATTAGCCTATAAAACGTATTTATTTTTTGCAATGTTAATAACCATTACACACAACACCGCCCATTCCGCTTCGTTTCATTCCATCAAGTGCGGTTATTAATACCTTTAGTCTAAGTAACTGTAAACAAAAATTAAGAATCAAAAGTGCTTTTCACATAAGCCAATAACAGGCTTATGACACCTTTATTTATAATGTTCTCCGTACTAAACTTGCAAGTTGCTATAAATGCAGTATGTTACGAATACATGATATTGTCATCCGTACACCTTCAGCTACTGTTGTAGTGACCTCTGTCGTGTGATTTCCAGAAATCGGTGGAATGCTCTTATCGAGATTATTATACTTACAAGTAGAATATTTGATAAAGACTGCTTCAAAGTACCCACACTAACTTTATAAACACACTGCTTATACTCTGATTTTAGATATAGTGAACTTCTACTGCTCTGTAATCAAAAATTAAACTTGTTAGATAGTTTGGGAGAACTCGCCTTCATATTAAATTTTTACATTACCTAATGTTACAGTTCATCAAGATCCTATGGTTAAAACAAGCACTAATGTCAATCTGACAAGGATCAGATGTTTAAAATATATTAATATTATATAGTAGGTAAAGTGGTACACTTTAAAATACGGTAATATCGTAGACAGGTGGAGGATCAGTTGTTTAAAATATAGTAATATTATATAGTAGGTAAAGTGGTACACTTTAAAATACGGTAATATCGTAGACAGGTGGAGGATCAGTTGTTTAAAATATAGTAATATTATATAGTAGGTAAAGTGGTGTACTTGAAAATACAGTAATATCATAGATAGGTGAGTCAAGTTCTTAAAAACACAATATTATTGTTGTAACGGTTTCCATATTTGGGCAGGCACTCTTGGGTTATTCGATAAAATACTGCAAAGTACAGTCACTTAATGATAACGAAAGCGTTTTATTTCTTCAATTATAAGTTTTACATGTTAGTTTAACTAATATTATCTTGATCCCTTATTTTCCAATGGTCATCCACGTAAATGGCTAATCTATTTAAAAGAGTAAAGTTGTATCTTTTTATCAGAAGGTGAATGAAATACTGTTGTCTGGGTCTTTTTTTTATTCCATGGATTTAACGTATTTCAGCAAACAAATCCTTCTTGTAGGCATAACAAAACCCACTGTATATCTCTGAGCCATTGTTTATTACGAGGATTATCCTGCGTCATTCCTAACCTACTGAATAATCAGGATGGATTCTATTGTTTGTTACGAGGATTATCCTGTGTCATTTCTAACCTACTGAATAATCAGGATGGATTCTACTGTTTGTTACGAGGATTATCCTGCGTCATTCCTAGTCTACTGAATAATCAGGATGGATTCCATTGTTTGTTACGAGGATTATCCTGCGTCATTCCTAGTCTACTGAATAATCAGGATGGATTACATTGTTTGTTACGAGGATTATCCTGCGTCATTCCTAGTCTACTGAATAATCAGGATGGATTCCATTGTTTGTTACGAGGATTATCCTGTGTCATTCCTACTCTACTGAATAATCAGGATGAATTTTTGAGAAATGCGGCTGTTAAAGGCATTTTGGAGTAAAAGCTGGGTACTTGACTTTTTGATATAATTTGAGTATGCTGAGTCCAAAAATCACCGTTTCAAAGCTGACTTTTGAGTTTTTGATCCTATAACTCATGAAAAACAAAATGGCCGCAAAATTGCGGATATCGGATACAATGCATGCTTTACGGCATTAAAAGGTTCTATATATATGTAAACATTATTTTATATCAGAGAAACCTTTGTGACCCGGAATTGGATTTTCAGAGTATAAGTGATAGGAAAATGTATTCCTCAGGTTAATATCGAAGCATTGTTAGAGTTTCCTCATTCTCCTGGTTTTCTGTTGTCATTTGCTATATTGCAGTATGCTCATACTTTGTGGAATCATGGTATAAGATTCCTCAGCGAGCTTCTAGTAACTTTTCCAGACATCATTCAGACGAACAACTTATCCTTTGTCTTCTGCTTGATGTAACTCTTTACACAGCCATATCATGGGAAGATCTCTATTGGCTAAGTCTTGTCTTGTCTTGGTTGTAGATCTGATGAATGAACTCAGAGAAATCAGGTGATATTTAGCTTCAGTCGCAATTAGATCAATCACTCCAGCCAATCAAATACCAATTGTGTAGTGAAGATGAGCGGTTTGAATGATTTAATCATTCAATTGTTTAGTCATAACTGAACTCAAACGTGCCTTAGGTTTAACAGTTTTGTAAAAAAGTTCCAGTTGACTGATTCCGCAACGTTTTGCAATGAACGGCTGACGCCACCAGAAACTACTGCTCTAGCTTGACTCTTCTTTAAAATACATCTCTGGATTTTTCTGCAGCCGCTGGGTTTCAGTTTGTCGGTGACCTGTGCGTAGCAAGTTTTATCCCCAAAACAAGACTTTGAGCTTTAGGAGAACCTAAATCATTCTCAAGATGCTCAATCACATCTGTATTTTTTAGTCTCTTACTTTTTTTCCTGCTGGCGTTCCTGGCGGTTATGAATCCCTGGGCACGTGCTTCACGCGGAACATCGCCGACTTTATGAGTCTGGCAAAACAAGCACAAGCTGTAAGTTACAGTGGAAGTTCTCTTCAAACTAACTATTGGATCAATCTTTGTCTATTTACAACAGTTCCACTCTATATATCATACAGATGTCAACAAGTCGCACTGTCAGGTGCTGAGGTGAATATCTCATGTGTATTAACTTCTCGATTCATCATTTCCTGAGGCCAAAGTGAAAAAAGCTACACGTTTAGTGCTGAAACCACATGTATCCGGAATAATTTTAGTAGCTATTCTTCGTTCCATTTTTGGATTCATTATAATTCTATTATGTCCAAAGTTATTTAATCAACATTTCTTCACTAATTTATTCTGATTTAACTGATCTGAATGCCCCAAAAAATTTCTGTGCTCGAAATGAATATAGAAAAATACTAAAAATTCTTAATTTGGCGGCTATTTTGCTTTTTTTGCAAATATATAGGTCAAGAGCTCAAAATTCAGCTTGGGGACCTCCATTTTCGGTTTCAGCACACCCGAATTATGTTAAAAAGTCATATTCCCAACTTTTATTCCAAATTACCCCTTTATATATTTTCCAGGAATCTTTCTCATAAATCCGTTCAGTTTATATTGCCTTGTGTTGAATGGTTACTGCTCAAAGACACTTCAGTCGTTATATATATATATAATAACATTTTGTCACTGGCATTTTTGCATCTTTCAACATAAATTTCCCTAAGACAAGCATTTATACCAACATTTTATTACGTCTGCTGTTTGTTTCTCACTATAGACACCTCCACATTGATATCAACACATATACTGCTCACATCTTTGCCTCAGCATCTTTCAATTGAGTGATTAACTACATTTCTTCTTCTCCATCATCTGTGGTTATTCCTTTTGAAATATGTTTTGTTGCATTTAAGTTTGGTTGTCTTTGCTATCTGGTGCTTCCATCATTTTAATGTTTACACACTTTGGTAATAAAAGACATTTGGGATAATGCATCACTATTTCTAGGATTTCATCTATGGTGATGCATGATGTTGAGGATATAATCTGAAGTTTCTAGAGTCATCTTGCAGTCTGGCCTACTGAATTGCGAAAATTCATCATTCACATAAATGCTGCATGATCAGTCTCGAGTGTAAGTTTTTGTTGACATGAGTAGAGGTAAAATGACTCAGGGTATAGCAATTCTTTCCAAATTGTAGAATACACCCAAAATAGAACGTATAACAATAGGCAATCGTGTGTTCTTTCTCTTGCTATACTTTTCATAACACTGATCCCACTGCACAATCATTTGTGTCTGTATCTATTACGATTGGGTCTTCATGAGATAAGTAGCCAATAAAGAATAATGGTTAGTTCTTTGCTCAGTTTATTAAATGGTTGTTTTAATTCAGTGGTCCAGCAAAACCTATTTGGTTTTCCTGACACTTTGTGTGCTATGTCAGAGAAAAGTTTTACAAAACAACAATAATAGAAGCATAAGTCATGATATCCTTTTATCAGTCTTGGTTGGGTCTGTAGAAATGCCATCTCCACTGACCATGTATCTCAGAAAATCTACCTCTTGCTAGAATAATTCACACTTCTGAGTATTCCTCAAGAGATCCAGTGTTTTTCTTAACCAATCTGAGAGAACATGTTCCATTAGTCATTCAAGTGTATCTGATGCATTATATAACCCAAATGTTAGCACAATAAGTTACCATAAACCATTTCTTGTAGTAAAGGCTGTCTTTTTATTGACATACTTTGTTGACTTCTGCTTGCCAGTATCCAATGTTCAAAGCTACTCTGACCCAGATAAAGTATCAAAAATAGCGTTAATTCTTGGTAGTGGATAGGAATCCGTCTTTGTGACATAATTGGCCATCCAGTAGACTATACAGTGCCTTGTGGATCCATTCTCCTTCATCGTCTTCACGAGTACAATAAATGATGACCAAGGAGTAGTTCTCAGTTCTATTACTCCTTGTTTTTCATGGCTCCCGTTTCTTTAAGAGATTTACCCTGTGTTATCTGGCTGAAGTATTGAAGCTGCATCTCCAGTATCAATCTTAAGATATGTTTTATTTGTCTGATGTAAGTCATGAGGTCTACTGGATAATGTATCTTAGCTGTAGTATTGTTCAGTTGTAACATTTTATAGCTTCAGTCGTACAGCTATTGTAAATGAGCTGATAAGCTCCTCCTTATGTGAAGACTTCCTAGATCTCGTTTCAAAAGTGACTACTTCTTCTTTGATGTGAAAATAGTACTTGTACAACTTCATATCTTGTAATGTTCCTTCAAGATATGACTTGGATTCTGTGGTTTGTTTGTTGTGTTCATAGCTCTAATGATGACATACTTATTATTCAGATTCTTGAGAGTTCTTCCAGTCAATAACTCCTCAGGTTAAGTTGGAGTGTTCAGTTCTACCACACTTCAGTAAAGTTTTTTCTATCAAGCTATGCTATGAGTACTTCCCTTCTTGATCGTATAACAACTGCATTCCTTGTTGTTGAAAGCTCAACCTCAGATGGTATAATTTTCGTGCAGTGCGCAGAACTTTCTTGGTCATAGAATGTGAAACTGTTTAAGCAAGTCTAGCCACACATGCATTTTTCCACGTGAAGTGTATTCCCTATAGACAATCTTTCTCAGTGCCAGTTATCCACACATCACGTTGTGTAGATAAGCTTTTCTAATCTTGGAACCATATGAGTACTCAGTGTTCTCAATAATCAATCCTCTTGCTTCATCTGTCGAAGAAATTTCTCATCTCTCGTTACCAACTGATGTAAAACAATGGGAGCTATAGCACCAGTATCAATCAAAAAGATGCAAGGCTTCCCATCAATGTATCCATTAAGTTGTGGTCTGACTTATTTAAATAATGGACTTCCTTATTTCAAGGTGCAGTTGGAGAATTCTTAGTTGAATTTCGCTTCTTAACCCCATCTAGTTCCTGTTTTCACATGATTAGTTCTTTGGTGATCATTTGCTCTCTTTGGACTCTAAAACTCATCCTTAGGGTATTATCTCCTTGGTTTATTATAATCTGCCGTTTCTTCACTGTCTTAGCTGTAAAGATAACCATATTTCCTACATTTATAGCAATTCTGTTTTTCTGTCATCCTTTGGGAGCATTTCCTACTTTCTAAAGGCTTTTGTCTTCAGTTATTTTAAGTTGTGGCTGAAACATCTGCTGTCTGGTGGTTTACTTCTTCCTTTCTGAGTAAACAGTTACCTAAATAATCTTTCGAATTTTCATGAGCTTCAGAGAGGGACTTGATATTTTCACACTATTTGATATAATGATTCCATAATTCCAGAATGGTACTTTTAGTTCTTTATCTGCAACTTCAATTTATTCTAGTCCTTTAAAGATTTACATCTAATTTTCTTTAACCTAATTCACATATCCTCATCCACTATGGCTTATTAAAAATTAGTCGCGTGCCAATGAATTCATCATTTCACGCTCTGTACCTGGATAAGATAATTGGACAAGGCTCTCCACAATTTCATTAGGTTTAGCTAAGCTCTTACCTTTATTCCTTACTCTGCTCCTAGACTTCCTTCTAATGCGACACTCAAAATGTGTTTGCTAAAGTGATCACTAATGGTTGGTAGTTGTTACAGCTTTCTATTGAAAGGCTAGAAACCAGGCTTCGATACCTGTGGTGGGTAGAGCACAGATAGTCCATTGTGTAGTTTGTGCTTAATTAAAAAGAAACTCTATTGGAAGATTGCTTAATGCTGTTAAATATGATCTTTTTAATTGTGCAACATGATGAATAGGTTTGTTCAATACACTGTCCATTCACCTTGGAAATGATTTCAAACTATCTCTGATATGTCTCATTTGGTACCTTTTCATCACAATATTTTGGTTCTTGATTGGGCAGTGACCTGCTAAATTCCATATCCCAGTAAAGTGCTGGTGTCTCTGGAGTAGTCCAGGAAGGTTCTGTAGCCATGATATCTTAAACAGTAGTAGCAACAGATGTAGACCATGTATAATTAATGGGTTTGGGTTAGGGATTCTGTTGAAGATATAGTGAGGTGTGTGGCTCTTTTGACCCTTGCATTTCCAGTTTAACTTCTAGATATTATCCTGGTATTGATATCCTTTTGCATCTTGTAATTATAATCATTTTGTTTTTCATTCATATCCTTTTGCACTTCTTCAGTTTTGATGCTATAATTCTCATGTACATTTTCTATGGCTTCTTGAATTTTGTATTCGATCAAACGCATCTTTTTCATAATTCTTCTGTAACGTATTTGATATTAACTCAATGTCTCTTTTTTTTAGTAATATTTTTAACTTTCTATCTCTTTCTTTTACATATTCTTTTAAATTTCTCTCGGTTTCTTCTAATGTTTCGTCTCTTTCTTTTTGATTTTGTTTCCACTGTTTCAACATTTTCAATGAATTTACCATATCGCATTTCATCTTGAGCATATGCCATCATCTAAAGCTCATTCTGGATGTTCTTTTATCGCACAGAAATAATCCCACTCCCCTGTATTGTAACGGTTTCTAATGTTGAGTGGATTTTTATGGATTATTTGATAGAAAAGAATAATGCAAATTCCAGTCCACCTAATAATAATAAAATTGTTTTATTTCTTCAGATGCAATTTCTATATGTTAGCTTAACTCGTGTATTCTGATAAGCCTAATCAACAATACACACTAACAAAACAACTTCTACAATACACACTAATAAAACACATTCTACAACGCACACTAATTAAACAACTTCTACAATACACACTAATAAAACAACTTCCATAATACACACTAATTAAACAACTTCAACAACACGCACTAATAAAACAACTTCCATAATACACACTAATTAAACAACTTCTACAATACACATTAATAAAACAAATTCTACAACACACACTAATAAAACAACTTCCATAATACACACTAATAAAACAACTTCTACAGTACACACTAATAAAAAAATTCTACAACACACACTAATAAAACAACGTCTACAATACACACTAACAAAACAACTTCTACAATACACACTAATAAAACAACTTCCATAATACACACTAATAAAACATCTTCCATAATACACACTAATAAAACAACTTGTACAATACACACTAATAAAACAACTTTCATAATACACACTGATAAAACAACTTCTACAATACAAATTAATTAAACAACTTCTACAATACACACTAATAAAGCATCTTCCATAATACACACTAATAAAACAACTTCCATAATACACACTAATAAAACAACATCTACAATACACACTAATAAAACAACTTCTACAATACTCACTAATAAAACAACTTGTACAATACACACTAATTAAACAACTTCTATAATACATACTAATAAAACAACTTCTACAATACACACTAATAAAACAACGTCTACAATACATACTAATAAAACAACATCTACAATACACACTAATAAAACAACTTCTACAACACACACTAATAAAACAACTTCTACAACACACTAATAAAACAACTTCTACAATACACACTAATAAAACAACGTTTACAATACACACTAATTAAACAACTTCTATAATACATACTAATAAAACAACTTCTACAATACACACTAATAAAACAACTTCAACAACACACACTAATTAAACAACTTCTACAATACACACTAATAAAACAACTTCCATAATACACACTAATAAAACAACTTCTACAATACACACTAATATAATAACTTCACTTACTTGTCAACATCTTTCGCATTTCTTTTTGTTCATCAAAACACAAACTCATTATTCACAAAAACGAAATAACCGACCAATAAAACTTACTAACTTAGTAGCCAGTAAGAATCTACGCCAGCCTAACTCACGTTATATACTTCTCAAATCGTTTCCTAAACTTTCAAAAATGTTCCATTCATTAAGCCACGCCCCTATCACGCTATTCAAAATTTCCTCCTGGCTAAACAAACGTGTAAATTAAAAAAAAACAAAAAACATAGACTGCAACAATATTGTAACAAGACGAGGCAGGTGCTCAAAAAATTCCAAAATATCGTAAAGAGGTAGTTGAAAGATGTAGTAAAGTGATAATAAGACGTATCAGGTAATTGTGAATATGGAGAACAGTCATAAAAGTACTCACGGATAATTTTAATGGCACGAACCGCCTTTTTTAACAGGAACATATAACGTATATTGGACTTACTGTACATGTATGAAGAGAATTGGGTAATCTTTGTCCTTGCGCGATCTTATACTATCTATTAATATTGTGGAATTACACTGGTATAACAACGAGTATTCTTAGGAAAAAAATAATATGAAAAAACACCTCTTATCAACAGAATATTTCATAGGTTTAAGTAGTGTTGGAACTGAATTGCATGCCGCTGCAAAAGGCAAAGTAATCAGAATGTTAATGAAGTTTCTTCCTGATTTGCGACTTCCATCCCCTTAGGTCACGCACAGCACGAAAGCACGAGCTCACCACTCTCATAGGCTGGACGAACGAAGTGTTTTTGCTACATGTATTTAGGGATTGCTCTTCATGTAAAAATTTGTTGAAGGGTGCTCTCTATTTTACTGTGCAACATAACACTTTTGACTGATTGAACAACGTCTCCTCTCTCTCAACTGACGACACTTCTTGTCTCTTTGTGATCTCTACACCGACGACTTTTGCTTTTGGTTCGAGGATATTGTTTATTTTTTGTTATAATCACACGTGACTTTTATAGCTATAACTATATTGTTAGATAATAATGACACGCAATAAAAGTTATATAGAACTTTTATGATATGTGAATTTATCTCTATGTTCATAACAACTACTGTTAAAAGGTCTTTTATAGGCATACTCAGAAATGACTTGCATGTTAATGTACATATATATATAACTCTTTAATTCATATAAGCGATTTGTATATAGACAGGCAGAGGGGTTAATATGCAAGGAAAATACTTATACTTCTCAGTCTAGCTGTCTATGTATCCCTCTTTATATCTTGAATGTCTGCATTAAAGATTTCGTAAAGGAACCGAACCATAGTAAACAATGTGTTTTGCTTACTTCAGTACTTGTTTAATGAAAGGAGGATCCCTTACTGTGTATATACACACTGTTTTCTACTACATCTAGCGAAGACAGCTTTACTGTTCTTCCACTGAAACTTTATGCCGAAAATTCATGCCAGGTATTGTTTAATGTATATACATTAAACAATACCTGGCATGAATTTTCGGCATAAAGTTTCAGTGGAAGAACAGTAAAGCTGTCTTCGCTAGATGTAGTAGTAAACAGTGTGTATACACATATACATTTTTCTTCAACTTTTTATACCCCTCTCACTATTTCTGCTGGTCTATACATGGTAAAACAACTGAAGCAAAGCAACCATCTTGCAACTTTGTATCACTGTAATGAGGCACATCCATCATTTCTATTGACATCCGAGGGCCTACTGTACAAAGGTTGTGATCGTGAGGAGAATGGAATAAAATCTGCCTTTCTTTAACTCAACAAGCAGTATCCATATAAAAACTCCAAATAAAAAAAACGAGATTAAACTTTTGACGAGTTACTAATTACTTTTACTTTACTGGACACAAAAGAGAGAGAGAGATATATGATGGATAGATAGATCAAACAATCTCGTTAAGTGTGCTTGTAGTAAGTAAGTAGTTATTCTTTACACAACGTTTAAAGTTTCATAAGATTTGATTTGTGTGATATTTCACAGCTGCTAAGCGATATCAAGATTATTTTAGTGAGGTTTTATGTTTTCCTATCTTACAGAACGTTACTGAGCACAAAATATTATCTCTGTTTGTTTGTTTTAAAGCAAAGCCACATTTAGTTAGTGGACTTATCACTGTCCCTATTATGTCTCGGTATTGATTAAGGTCGTATTCATTATAAAAACTCCCGGCAACCACTAACTTATCTTAGTTATAAAAAGTAGTAACGGAAGTACAGCCCACTGGTAAAACTGAATTATTTCTACACAACCGAGCAAAGAAAATAACTTGTAAAATCTGGAGGTAAGGGAATATGAATGGCATAATAGAATAACCTGTAAAATCTAGAGGTAAGGGAATATTAATAAAATAATATAATAACCTGTAAAATCTAGAGGTAAGGGAATATGAATAAAATAATATAATAACCTGTAAAATCTGGAGGTAAGGGAATATGAATGACATAATAGAATAACCTGTAAAATCTAGAGGTAAGGGAATATGAATGACATAATAGAATAACCTGTAAAATCTGGAGGTAAGGGAATATTAATGAAATAATCCATTTATAATGCACATTACGTGTCAATTTTGCATATTATATAAGAATTTCAACCTTTAAAATAGTGACAATCTATATTTATTTCTCGAAGGATAACAATTTCACCTGGTTGACGATTGCTCTTTTTTTTGGAACATACATGTTATCACAGAAAGAAAGAATTCGAAAACCATTAAATTTCGGTAACAGCTTCTTTGTTTATCTTTTGTTTTAGCATAAAGATACACAGTGACGTGTCCTCTGCAGAGATAAAACCACGAATTCTAACATTATTAGCCACAGAGCGATCCTATTAACAGTACTAGTATTTTCAATCTGAATGGCAGCTCATGCGACGCATGGGCTAAACGTCAGAGACCAATGATTTATGTGTTCCCATCCCTAATTTAAATTGTTGACCATAGATATAGCATCCAGTCAGCTATACCCTTTATCCATGCAACTACTTTTAATCGAATAGCCGGATTGTGCAAAAAGTGTTTAGCAGTGACATATCGTGACTCGAACCTTGGTCCTTCAGAATTGCATCTCTGGACCCTAAGTACCTGGTCACACCTGGTCCAACTCTTGTAGCAATGAACCATCGATTGGCGTAAAGGAATATGTTATTAAGAAATGTTAAAATTTGTGGCACCTTTACGCAGTATCTACATTTGTTTCCTGCAACTGTCATCGCAACTCAACTTAAGGGATAACTTTTATGGTTATATAAGTATAGGAAGTCAAGCCTTCTGAACGCGTACTTTAGTTAAATGTGAGATATCCATCTGTGTGATATTTCACCACTAATATTTATCACTGTTATTGAGTTACACAAGTGGAGTACGTTTAACGTTTCCTTACGTCTGAAACATTAAAATGTCTAGAAACATTTTACTTGATTTACAAGTGTGATAGAAGAGTAGTTTAATGTGAGCACAGACCTCACATTTACACGACCTTGACCTTTTAGTGTTACGATCACATACTAGACACGTTTTGCAAACTTACGATGCTATCCGAAGTTTCCATGGAGATATGTTGACCTTAGAAGCTCTAGGTCAAACAATAATAGAACCTGAAACCCTATTCGCTCGCACCTATAATCTTCGTATCCATTTTAACAATAGAATATTTGTATTTTAAAATTATTTTACAAAAAAAAAAGTTATTAACATTTGCTGTAACGTCAATTTGTGACCTTTTTTTAACACATTTCAATCGATCAATTAACTTACGACATGAAATAAATTTAATTTGTCTGCACAGAAACAAATACGGTTATCATATGACGTAAGAACACTGTGCTGCCATCTGATGACGAAACGTTAACCCGCGTTTCTATGTCATACTAAACGAATACGACTAAATACTAGGATACGAGGGTGAGTATTAAGGGTTGGCATGATATGCATTGTCATATTTTAATTATAAAATTATTTGAATAGCCTATGTATGGTTTTATAATACTATTCTATAATATCAAATTCAAATATAAACTAGAATGACACTCATGGAGTGACACCTACAACTTGCAATGTTTTTAGTTTTTCTAACCTAAAATATGCACCAAACAACTCCCCATTCCCCAAGTCTTAGGTCTAGGTGCAAAGATCCTATTTGTTTCTTAAATTTTGACTTTATTTTTTTTTTCAAAATTCCAATCTGCTTCTATTATAATGAAAGTGGGTGGCATTAAGTGTGACCTTGTGAGATGCTCAAAATTTGTACCAAATTCCACTGAAATCAAATGAAAATGTTTGAATTAAGCTGTTTATACACACCCAGTACAGTGGAAACCATAGTTCCGCTGTGAGGCATGGGTAGTAAATTAAAACATCAATTTACTTTACATTATATGCATGAAATATGTAGGTTTTATCATGTATAGAGAGACATCTGTATGTCTGTATGAGTGATGAAAATTGAATACTTCTAATCTCTAGTACTGAAAATAAGAATTAGTAAGAGTTAGTAATCAATTCCAATGAAATATAAGGTAAGACAACAACGAGAGACATATTTGTTTCTATAGCAACGAGTAATTATGTGATTAACGGCAACTTTAATTAAGTAATATTGAACGTATAATACCCTCATATACCTTATACCCCTTCCTCTTATGTAATTAGTTAGGGCATGTTATTGTTTTCAAGGTGTGTATTTAATGCTGTATATTTTGTTATATTCTGTCTTGATTAGATATGTATGTGTGTTTATATTACCGGTCATTTACCTAAATCCAACAAGGAAAATATCAACTTTTTGCTATAAAAAACTGTAAGAATGAGAACCAGTGATCATAAAACATTAGTATATAACAGCGTTTTGTCACAAGTTGTTTTGTAATTACAACAAAAGCAATTATTCCTCTCATAAATGTTATTACTATATAATTTCACATCAACATTCATTATCTATTGTCTATGTTTTTCTAAACTTGTCTTTCAATTTTATCTTTATGGCCATGACACATAAAGTTTTCCACTCCCACGTGACTTTTTCCCACACCTGGCAAACTCGACTTACTCCCTGTTTTTCAACTTATATCCACACTGTGTATTCCATTGTATCTTTCTGCCACTGACCATGATGGTGACAGGTATCCAATGGAAAGTACTAGGGCTTATCAGACTTTTCTAATTATGTTAAGGAATAATGTTCCAGAAAATGCTCTTGAAATAAAGTCGTTTGATTATTAAAATTAAAAAACACGACTCTCGGTAAGATGCCACTGGTCAAGGAGATTCAATGATCTCGGGTTCGAGACCTCAGTGGTGCTGCCGACTGATTACTTCATCAAAAAACTCAACTGTCTTCCAAGAAAAACTAGTTCATCTATTCTAAAGATAGTAAACTCGAATTGCAATCAATTTTCAACTTGAATGCACCTCACGCGCACGTGGGCTAAACTTTCAGGTCAGAAACCCCTAGAGTTTACTTACAGCAGTCAATAATTTTGAACTTCTAATCAGAAGGAAGGCCGACAGCCGTCCAGTAGCACCTGCCCTTAGACCCAAATAACGGGATTGAATGTCACTTTTATAACGCGCTCACATCTGAAAGTGCGACTTGAACCTTTGACCTTTCGATCCGCAGCCCGATACGTTAGGCACTAATAGTGAATTGCAAATAAAGGAAGCTTCCAAGTTTCGTGGAAAACTTTGAATGACATTAGCACCCAAAAAATGTAACTTCCTCAAGACAAAACTTTCATATATACGAGAAAAAAAAAAAAAGAAGATAAATGTAGTTTCGACTACTCAAAATAGTTTGGAAAACTAGAGAGCGGCATAGATTTGATAAACTCTATACAGTAAAATCAAGATGACCATACAAGCTTCAGCCAGAAAACGCGTACACCAATAAAAAATAAAAAAACCTAAACTTACCGATTAAGCAAGCTTAAAGCAAAGAACTGCAACCTATTAATATGGATCAGGTTCTTTGCCGGTTTGTAAAAGTTTACTAACCCTAAATTCGATAGAAAACATGTTAATAAACAAGTGCGTTTTAAATATTTTCTCGTTCAGAATTAGTTCATGATTACACCAGGTTCAGGTGTGTGTTTGGTGGTTCTATAATGTCCTTTCATAACACGTTTTTGTCTCGTTAATGTAATGAAAGGAAATGATAAAGATTATAGGTGTTTCTAAAATGTCCTTTCATAACACGTTTTTGTCTCGTTAATGTAATGAAAGGAAATGATAAAGATTATAGGTGTTTCTAAAATGTCCATTCATAACACGTTTTTGTCTCTTTAATGTAATGAAAGGAAATGAGAAAAATTATAGGTGTTTCTAAAATGTCCTTTCATAACACGTTTTTGTCTCGTTAATGTAATGAAAGGAAATGATAAAAATTATAGGTGTTTCTAAAATGTCCTTTCATAACACGTTTTTGTCTCGTTAATGTAATGAAAGGAAATGATAAAGATTATAGGTGTTTCTAAAATGTCCTTTCATAACACGTTTTTGTCTCGTTAATGTAATGAAAGGAAATGATAAAGATTATATAAATGAGTCTTTTTTATGTTTTCTTTGAATGCAATAAACGTTTCTTAATTTAAAAGAAATAAGTAAGATTATGTTATCCATAGGCATCTATCCACATTTCAACTCCTAAGTGAAGTAAAAGAATTAAACATTTAAACATGAGTTATTTTTCTGTGAAATGAAGTGGAGGATTTTATTCACAAAAATTAAACTGTAAATCAAATGGGTTTCTTATAACAGCTGTGATAACTTGTAGTTCTTTTTTGTTTTTACTTTAATGTGATATCGTAATTTCTTGACAGAATGCTGTATTTTGGTGTTTCGTTTTTAAAACATGTTCATCATTCCTCAGCTATACGGCAATTCTATAAAGTGCAGGTGTTTGACGAGTTTGTCATTAAGGGGAATACAGCGGTGATGAGATGTCACGTGCCTTCATTCGTTCGGGATTATGTCACTTTCACCTGGGAAAGAAATGATGGCATGAAAATGACATCGACAGCTCTACAAGGTACGTAAACATGCCGATAAGTGGCGCTTTGCACTGAACAATGAAACCTCTGACGTAAAGATATCACCAGGAGGTCTAGCTCTTATGACAGTTTTTGAATTAGATCTTATATCCGATGTTATAGTTACTTAGTTACTCGCTTCGGCTCAAGACGCTGTTATTGTCTTTTTAATTTAGACGTGTCACTTTAATCATTCATAGCATCATTTTTATCAATTTTTCTGGCAATATATTTGTTTGTTTGTTTCGAGTATTCGCACACGTACATACAAGGGTTATCTGCGTTAGCCGTCCCTAATTTTGAACTGCTAGACTAGAAGGAAGACAGCTAGTCAACAGCACCCACCTCCAACTCTTGGACTACTCCTGTTTGACCGACTACTGGGATTTGACATTTACTCTTATAACCTACCCACGGCCCCAAATGTGGAGATGCCTGACATGGCCTGGTAGTTAGGGCACTCGACTCGCAATCTGCAGGTCACGAGTTCGAATCTTGTCACCGAACATGCTTGTCCTTTCAGTGTATTATAACGTGACGGTCAATCCCATTTTTCGTTGGTAAAAGAGCAACCCAAAGGTTGGCGGAGGGTGGGGTTGAATAACTGCCTTCCCTCTAGTCTATCACTTCTAAATTAAGGACGGCTAAAGCAGATGACCCTGAAATAGCTTTTCGCGAACTTCTATAAAACAAACAAAATGTGGAATGTGATTTTACGGTAACACAATTGAGAACAATGGATCTTCGAATTCATAGTCCGGCACGCTAACCACTTTACAACTTTATTCAGACTACTATTAATAAAGTTTAATAACATCAAGTTCCCTTGCAAGAAAAAAAAGGTACCAATATATGTATATATATTTAGAATCCTTCACGAAACACTTGTTTCTGTATTTAGTTAAATGGGAAACGATCATTGGATTAAGGACAAAAGTTCTTATCATCCCATTTTCTATTTTATTTGTATCTTGTTTACACATTTATTATTTCGAATACCATATAGGTTTGTTTAGTTTTACCATAGGTATTAATGACACAGGTTTTTTAAGTATGGAACTTGTTACAGCAAAATTACAGTAGTCCAAGGGAAAAAATTATAGAGTTTTTTGAGGACAATGAAAAAATATGAATTGTATAATTACAGAAATCAAAACAAATAATCAATCATCTTAACTTTATTATATGACATTCTTCAACGTTCTTTTTATAAGATTACGTTCTATGTTCTTATGATGTGTTAGAGATATTTGGTTGGTAAAATTGCGTTCAGACATATGTTACAATTTGAACAGATATGGAAACTATTGGTACATTGTTTTATTTTGGAACGTTGCAATGGAAACTATTGGTACATTATTTTATTTTAGAAGTTTCAATGGAAACTATTGGTACATTGTTTTAGTTTAGAAGGTTTCAATGGAAACTATTGGCACATTATTTTAGTTTGGAAGGTTTCAATGGAAACTATTGGTACATTATTTTATTTTGGAAGGTTTCAATGGAAACTATTGGTACATTGTTTTAGTTTGGAAGGTTTCAGTGGAAACTATTGGTACATTATTTTAATTTGGAAGGTTTCAATAGAAACTATTGGTACATTGTTTTAGTTTGGAAGGTTTCAATGGCAACTATTGGTACATTATTTTATTTTGGAAGGTTTCAATGGAACTATTGGTACATTATTTTATTTTGGAAGGTTTCAATGGAAACTATTGGTACATTGTTTTATTTTGGAAGGTTTCAATAGAAACTATTGGTACATTGTTTTATTTTGGAAGGTTTCAATGGAACTATTGGTACATTATTTTATTTTGGAAGGTTTCAATGGAACTATTGGTACATTATTTTATTATGGAAGGTTTCAATGGAAACTATTGGTACATT
>NW_013665924.1:162715-168415 GCF_000517525.1 Limulus polyphemus
ATTGGTACATTATTTTATCTTGGAACGTTTCAATAGAAACTATTGGTACATTATTTATTTTGGAAGGTTTTAATAGAAACTATTGGTACATTATTTTATCTTGGAACGTTTCAATGGAAACTATTGGTACATTTTTTTATTTTGGAAGGTTTCAATGAATCTTTATATTTCACTAGAAATTATTTTGAAGAAATGTGATTAAACGTGTATGTTTGGTGTTTAATTCTATACTTTTATGATATTGAATTTGTTGCTTGAAAATTTTGATACAAAGTTTATCAATTTACTATCTACCTATCACTGTTTATATATATCCATCTTTCTGTCTTATATATATTTGTTGGTATTACGTTTCGTGGTGCTTACTGAAAACTATCTTGCTTGGGTTAGAAATAAATGATCCATTATGTTAGAAGGGTTTATTTCAACATTGAACAGATGTGGCCGATTTAAACTCCTTGCATCTTTAAAGAGCAGTTTCCTTATTTTCATTGCTATGGCTAAAGATTTTAACTCTATGTACATTACAGAATCAAATATTTAGCTTTACTCTTTGTTTGTTTTAGAATAAAATGTGAGGTTTCAGTCCATCTCTTAAACAGAAATCCTTTTGGTTAGGAACCACTTAGGAATGGTTTATAAGTGCATTGCTGTAGAATATGAGTGCGCACATCAATTGGTGAATAATGAAACAACTTCTAACATCTTGTACTTGTTATGTCAACGTTTACAAACCGGAAGAAATTATTAGACGCAAATTTCGTCCTCTCTCCTGTTAACTTTCATACACCTTACATATCAAATATTTCTTTCATCAGAGGTGTCTGTCATTGCCATGTCTTTAGACATTAAATGTTCCTTTGACAGTAGTTTCTGTTATTGTCACGCATCTCTTAAGTATTACATATTCGTTTGTCTGTGGTGTTTGACGTTCTTATGCATGTTAAACACCGCATGTTCCGTTGTCAGTAATATCTGACATTGTAATGCATGTGACACATCTTCCTTTGTTAGTAACATCTAATGTTGTAATGCACATTACACATCGTCCTCTTATTATAGTATCTGACGTTGTAATGCATGTGACACATCTTCCTTTGTTAGTAACATCTGATGTTGTAATGCATGTAACACATCTTTTGTTAGTAGTATCTGTCGTTGTAATACATGTGACACATTTTTGTTAGTAGTACCTGACGTTGTAATGCACGTTACACATCTTACTCTGATAGTAGTATCTGACGTTGTAATGCATGTGACGCATTTTTAATAGCAATATCTGACGTTGTAATACATGTGACACATCTTCCTTTGTTAGTAACATCTGACGTTGTAATGCATGTAACATATCTTCCTCTGATAGTAGTATCTGACGTTGTAATGCATGTGATACACTTTTGGTAGTAGTATCTGACGTTGTAATGCATGTGACACACCTTCCTCTGATAGTAGTATCTGACGTTGTAATGCATGTGACACACCTTCCTCTGATATTACTATCTGACGTTGTAATGCACATTACACATCTTCCTCTGATAGTACTATCTGACGTTGTAATGCACATTACACATCTTCCTCTGATAGTGGTATCTGACGTTGTAATGCATATGACAGTTTTCATAGTGAGATCTGTGATTGCCATGAACATTACTTATTATATCTTCCTTCATTCGTTGTGTGTGTCGTTATATTATTAATAAATATCAAATTCACTTACCTTTTCAGCATTTGATTGATATATTTGTCTTCACATTTATCGGATAGAATTTTTGACCCAACTCCTGTGCAGATAAGACGAACGTCTGTTGTTGTAGGATAATGCATGGTTTTCAGTTTAAAAAAATTGTATTGTCTTTAGCTAGAGGGAGATTTTAACGTCAAATAATGAGCCAGTCTTAGTGCCTAGAACTTTCTTGAAATATAGGAAACGAGTTTAACTATATAAAATGCGAGTTAGGCTAGATTAATAATTGATAAGTCTGTTATATTTTCGAATTCATTATTGCGTTAATGAATTTGTTAGTCAGTTTGTCTGTTTCTTCAGTTTTGAACTTTCCCTTATATTTCGTTCATGTTCTTTTGCACTTCTTCAATTTTGTTGTTATAAATTTTCTCTGCATTTTCTTGCCATCCATCAAACTGATTTTTGTTCGAAATTCTTCTTCAAGCTCATCTCTCGTTCTTGTAATAACTCTCTTAAATTCCTGTCTCTTTTATTTTTGTATGTTTCTTCTTGATCATCTTTTAACTTTCTGACTATTTCTCCTTGGTATTCTTTCAATTTTCAGTAACTTTATTCCAGATCTAATTTTCTTTCTCTTTACATTTGTACTTGTTTCATCATTTCCATTAACTTTTCAACCTCACTTCAAATACTTTCAATCAGAAACTTATTTTATTCTTGTTAAAATAATTCCACTTCTGACACCATTAGTTAAACGGCTTCAATTGTTGCACGTGCTCTTTTGGGTTATTCGATAAAAAGATAACTCAAAGTCTATTTCACTTAATAATAACTTGACCGTTTTATATCTTGAATTAAACAGTCATCTCTTTGCTAATTCTATCGTACATAATGTAATTCTAGTATTTCTAGTGCTTCGTTGAAAAACAATCTGAAAACTTACAAAACATAAGTAAGAGACATACCGACTAATAAACTTACTAACTTACTCGTGAATACACCAATGTAAAAAATCTCACTAATGAATCAGTAATCTACTCAAAATTGCATTCTAATCGTTTTCTACACTTTCTAGAAAATTATAGTTATTAAGACACGCGTTTAACACCTGACGTTAAAAACTCCCTTTGCAAAAAACAATACTATAAATTAAAAGGAAAAAACAAAACAAACAAAGCCAACAACAATAATCTCAGTGTTAGCTTTTGTGCTCAGTCATTAAATCTAAAGTGACAGTTCGTGCTTCACCAGCTCCTACATTTTGCTCAGGAGATAAAACGATGAAGTTCGAGCACCTTTCATGAATCACCAATAAAATCAGGCAGTTTTTAAAAGAGTCTACCTATTCTACGAGTGTGTGTGTGTTAGAGTTTTGTTTTTCGCGACAGAAGATTAAGTTGAAAGAATAAAGCAGAGTTTACAGATTTTCTCGCTTTTATGACTAAAACCATTTTGCACTTATTTTTAACTTGAGTTTTCACTTTTGGTTGTTTCTTGTGCATTATTGAAAAATATAGGGCTAGTATGTAGCCAATTTAAATGAATACATTTCTTTCACGGGTTGTATTTTACTGAAAAACTATATCCCATATAAAAACGGATATTCTAACAAACTACTGTGAAGAATAATAGATAATTCTGGAAGACTTAAAAAAATGTTATTCTATTTTGTTTTTTTTGTATATATGTCTCATGTATAGTTCTTTGTATACTGACTTTTCCCCGCCCCCTGGCCCCGGAATGGCCAAGTGGTTAGGGCGGTCGACTAGGAATCTGCGTGTCTCGGGTTCGAAACCCAATCGCACCAAACATGCTCATCCTTTCAGCCGTCGGGGCGTTATAAAGTGACGGGCAATTCCACTATTCGTTGGTAAAAGAGTAGTCCAAGAGTTGGCGGTGGGTGGTGGTCTTACACTGCTAAATTAGTGACGGCTTGCGCAGATAGCCCTTGTGTAGCTTTGCGCGAAACTCATAACAAACAAATAAATTCTCCCCCCCCCCTCAAGTGACTCAGCGATGGGCAGAGTATAAACAACCAATTGTGTTTAATAACAAACAAGTAAAGTATACCGGTTTATGATTAATAGTAATTCTAAGTTAGGGGATCATTACGTATGGAAAATGTAGTGGGTTCATTTGTTATAAAAACAGGTAAAGATCTATAAATCAATATACCGTGAAAGTTTTCCTGTTCGTATTTAATACAACAGAATTATGAATATGTTTGTTTAATATTTTCCACGAAAGACTAATCTTTGAAGCTCCTGAATGATAGACTCTGTTCGGGTATTTGAAGTAAAACAAAAACAACCTAGATTTGTAAATTTTATTATCAATAGATAAATACGCTAGACAAAAGATAAACGCATCAGAAAGAATTGTCGCTTGTGCTTTAAGAGTTTTTATCAGGGTGCTGTCAGTTTCGCCACTGGTCTAAGTACACAAACACGTAGCTACAAGCCTGTATGTAATCACAAGAAGCTTTGAGTCGTCAATGACTGGCACATGCTGTTGTCACGTGCATTTTCTTCCCTCTCTGAAGAAAGACTGTCCGTGGCTATGGTTTATTGGATTGAAAAGCTTCTGCTTGTGACGCAGATAAAATTGATTTCCTTCAATCCTTCGACAGAAATGGTTAAATTGCCAACGGCAACATAATGTAACATATGAAAAGTTGTTTTTATTTTTGGGGGACTAACGGTTGGTCCAACTGCTGGCTTAGACTGTCCTTGTCAAAGGTAAATCCACAAATGCCAAAGCTTACATTAGCACAGCTGATTTATCCAAAAAACAGGTCGATTTCAGACGACTAAGTTGAGGCACAGCTTTGAGTTTTTTTTATCCAAAAATGTGAAAACATGTTTGTACAAGACGTTGAGAAAAAAAAAACAACAAACAAACTTGTTTTATGAACTACTACAGACTTTTTTTGCAGAAAGGTAGCACAACCGTGTAGGACAGTTTTATCTTACAAAGTTGTCCAAGAATTAACTGGTTCATTTCGTTGTGGTTCCATAACCGACCAACATTTAAAATTTAAAACACTGCTTACTAATAATAAATTTCTGTTCGTAATTTGAAGATCTGCAAGAAAAAGTATAAGTTGTTGTTGTTAATCGCAAAGCTACACAAAGGGCTATCTGTGCTGTGCCCACCAGGAGGTATCGAAATCCTGTTTCTAGTAGTATATGTCCGCAGAAATACCATTGTGCCACTGGGCTGGGGGGGGAGGCAAAGTATAAGATTTATAAAACAACGATTTCCAAAACTAATATGATAAGAAAATTGTTTTAATTTCATTGTTAGATTAAATGAAATATGTTGTTGTTTTTTTTTAATTTCGCACAAAGCTACACGAGGGCTATCTGCGCTAACCGTCCCTAAGTCAGCAGTGTAAGACTAGAGGGAAGGCAGCTAGTCATCACCACCCACCGCCAACTCTTGGGCTACTCTTTTACCCACGAATAGTGGGATTGACCGTCACATTATAACGCCCCCACGGCTGAAAGGGCGAGCATGTTTGGTGGGAACCAAATGATTAGGCCAGATATTCCAAGGTTCAGGCAAAGCCGTTCCTAATTCAGAAATAATGACCAGAGAGAGAGGGCAAGCAGTTAACGTCACCCGTCATCCACGCGACTTCTCTTAACCGAATAGTAGAACTGACTGCACAGTTGTAACACAGCTGAAAGCGCGAAACGTGTGTTTAGCAACCTGGTACCTTTCTGATAAGCACTGTTGCCTGGTTGCTTATCCACAACGCTGGAAATTAGTTAGTATTTGTTCACTTTTATCAGATTATCTAATTCGACAATTCTGTTCTTGTTAATGTTAAATTTGAGACTCTCTTATGTTTTTCTAACGTAATTCACCCAATTTTTTTAATATTTAATCCCCAATACCCATTCAAGTTGGTTTGTTTGTAATTAAGCACGAAGTCTTACAATGGGCTATCTGTACTCTGCCCACCACGGGTTTATAAACCTAGTTTCTAGGGTTGTAATTTCATAGACATG
>NW_013665924.1:168546-172223 GCF_000517525.1 Limulus polyphemus
TCAAGTTAGGTTTGTTTCTGAATTTCGCGCAAAGCTACACGAGGGCTGTCTGAGCTAGCCGTCCTTAATTTAGCAGTGTAAGACTAGAGGGAAGGCAGCTAGTCGTCACTACCCACCTCCAACTCTTGGGCTACTCTTTTAACAACTCTTTTTTTTTTGTATATTAAGGATAGGACGATGCTTCTTACCATTTTTGAAGAATATTGTCTGGATAAGATGACAAATGTCTTATTTTCTCGTTGAGGTTTTTACACGTTATTTTGGTTCTTATCTGAATGTTGTTCATTTCTTTCTGGATTTACAATCCTTTAAAGACTTACAAGTTTGGTATTTTTTCATGTAATACTGTTCTATGCAAGAACAACCATTATAAATAATTGCTTTAGTAGAGGCAATTTTTATGCCTTATTACTCCACTTTGCGTTTCTTTCGGATTTCCTGCACATCAGTGTTATAATCCTTTAAGTATGATGCTTTTAGCTCAAAATTGCGAAATACTTATGTACGCAAGGTAGCCCTTACGTAATTTTTGTAAGAAAAAAAAGATTGGTGTGAAACTTAATGGAGTTTGGACTAAAACGGAAGCTATTGCTATTACTTACTAGTTTTAATAAAATAATGTGTTCATTGTATCGGTTTCGCTCAATCCAGAACTACTGTGTTTGTTATATCGCAGCCGGCCTGAAGAGCTCTGGAGTGAGCGAAACGCGTCGTCGACAATGGATGTGGCGAATATATTGTGATTGGAATATTATTATCATACACTCTTTTATTTCTTGAAAATACTTAATGGACTAGATAAAGAATGTATGGTTTAAAAGTATAATAGATCTAATATACGACAAGTATAATTCTAATCATGTTCCGCCATCTTGTAAAAAGCTTTCATACCAAAACAGAAATGTATTATTTATTGTTGAAAAATTAGTTATGGGATTTATAGAACCCTATTGTAGGCTTTGAAGTGAACTATAAAATAGCTGTCAAAAGTAGCTGGAATGTTATTATTTATAGAATATTTGTCTTAAGCCTGTCTTTACTTATATGTCATATTAGGTTGTTGTTTCTTCCTAGAGAAGGCAAGTGCATGACCCCCCCTCCCTGTAGGCCTTCTTCTTGGCAAACATTTGTTTTAATATAAATGACAACACTGCAATACCGGTAGGGATACGGTTTGTGTCACTAATAAAGAGATATAGATATATATAAGCATTTTGATCCTCTACTACGGCAATGATTTTCAAACTGTGTTCCATGAAACCCCAGGGTTCCGCAAAAGGTCGCCAGGGATTCCTCACAAAGGTAATAGGTAATGGCGTTTTTTTGTTTTTGTTTTTCATTGTTTGAGTGTTAACCCGTCATGAGTCAGTTCATATTCAGTATAATACTTTTGTATATTTATTTGCAATTTTACATTAAAAATACGGTTACGAATTTTATCATTTTCATATAGACTAGGCTTTAAGGGTGGTAGCATAAGAATTGGGGTTCCGTGACGGAAGGAATAAAATAAGAGGTTTCCATGGTTTCATAATGTTTTAAAAAACTTCCGCTTTACGGCAACTACCACGGAAAGGAACATTACATGTAGGTTCTATAATGCTATTTCAAAGTTATTTAAGTAACGTGGTTATTTTTTATGTAACCAGGTGGCAGGTACAGCATTCTTCCTACAGGCAAGCTTTATATTAGAGGCGTGACAGCAAATGATGGAAGAGCCAGTTACAAGTGTGTTGCTCATCATCGCCTGACGTCACAAGTAACGAGCAGTGATACTAGCGGAAGATTAATTGTCAGAGGTGGGAACGTTTTACACGTTATGTGTGAATCTTTATCGATATCAAACATTAAGTATCCGTCAGGTAAACACGTGTTAAATGTTATAATGTCTGAGAATGTAAATATAAAATCTTCTTGACAACAAAACAATTCTTATTGTGAGATTTTAAAACATGAACTCCTCTTAACAGAACGTCTTAGAATAAAAGATGTCATTTACATAAAGTTTATAAAGTCACAGCAAAGTTAAATACCTTGGGTATTTATTTAACAGTTTACAACTAATAAAGAAATACTGCAAATACATAAATAGTAAATCAATTTGACAATTCGGTCAAATATTAAGTTTTTATTACACATTTCTTCAATCAACAGAAGCTCTCATATGTTTAAACCTTTAAATTTAAACACTTCTTTATACCATAGTTTCGGCCAGAAGTCCGTAATAACAGGTAACTAAAAAGTAATCTTTGAATGAAACAACTGACAATAAGTTTATATTGGAAAACGTTCAAAGCTAGACTTTTAGCAATTTTTTTTTAGTTCAGATATGTAGGAAATGAAATATAATTTATCGGAGTAGTAGTATTTCTTGATGATTCAAAAATCCAATGTTTGATTTCTTGTTCACACGCGTTAGTAATAATGATAACAAATATCTGAACTACCCGTCACCTGAATATGGTTTTAACTACGGTTTCATTACGCTGGATCTATTGTCAAACTATTTCACATTTACCCTAAACTGGTTTCTATTCATTTTTGACAATTTTTAGATAATCTGTATATTATTTTATTTTTATTTTTTTGCCAGATCCTCAAGGCGAGTCGGCTCCAAACATTTTAGACAGACAACATTTAGTGCAAGCCACAGAGGGCGACACCATCGAGCTTGGTTGTGTTGCTCAAGGTTTTCCTGTCCCTACATACAGGTACTTTTATCAGTGCCAAATCTTAAACTGATAATAATTATGTAAATTGAGTAATAATTTGTTTGCGATTAAGTTCACTGCAAAAACAAAGGAAAATTTTTGGTTTTAGCAAAAAAGGACGACATCGAAACAATTTTCCAAATTTTCTCCTACAATAAACTGTCCAGCTAAATAAATAAATATATATCAGGCACACTCAAAAGACCCTAGTTAATAATGTCGTATTTTCAAGCTCATATTAATATATGAGTTTGTTTACAAAATAAAATATGTTTAACTGCTTCTTAACATGATTTCATGAGATTCTAAAAATCAAACAATGAGGCCCAGCATGGCCAGGTGGTTAACACGCTAGACTCGTACTTTGCGGGTCGCGGGTTCGAATCCCTGCCACGCCCTTCCAACCGTGGAGCCGTGATAATGTGACGGGGAATCCCACTATGATGATGATGATGAGTGGTGATGACTAGCAGTCTTTCACTGCTAAATTAGGTACGGCTAACGTAGACAGCCATCGTGTAAATTTGCGCGAAATTCAAAACAATTGTTGGAGTTTTTTCTCTTTTTCTCTTCAATTAAAGTATCATGCTAAATATCATTACATAAGTATAGAAAACAGAATACTTTTCCCAAACGATCTAGTTTTATGTAAACTTGAGGCCAAATTTAATACTGAGATTTATAATGGAACTGCTGTGGTTGAGACTATTTGATTTCTCGTTAACGTGGATAAAAGTATTAGGTCGTCAAGAAATTAATGTCGCGTTTTGGAACACTTGCATTAAGCAACCCCCAAAAAATGTACATCACGTATAATAGTTAAACGAACCGCCTAAACGTCACGTTAGTGTAGCCTATGTAATGTGTAAAGTTTAGTATACTATAATCCCTTATAGTGATGGCACACGACGAGACCCACATTCGGAATGCAATGCTGTTTGAATACAAAAAAGGAAACAACGCCTC
>NW_013665924.1:173223-175193 GCF_000517525.1 Limulus polyphemus
ATTATAAGATGGAAAAGCATCATCGATAAGAATGAAGACTATTTCATTTAATAAATGTTTTGTTTTGATATACAAGTTGTTCGGGTTTTCTCATCTAAAAAAAAGCGACATTAATTTATTGACGACCTAATAATTTAGGTAGGTTCCAGTCTAAAGACCTGTTGTAATTACATATTTATGATTTATAGGTTTTTTTTAAGCATAAATTAGACTCTATACTGGTTCTTTTAAAAATTCGTTATTTACTTATATGTCGCTTACTTCAGTGAAATTAACGTAAGCTTGCTATCCGTGGAATTATTCGACAAGGTTTTAAAGTGTAGTACCTTTCCCTAAATCTCGGTAAGTACGTGTGGTAATCATCGTTAATGGCCGAGAATATTGTAGCGATTGTTAATTTTTGACAGGTGAACGAAATTCGATGCTAATTTCCAGTTTATGAGAAGTTTTTTTTAAAAAATAGTTAAATAAAAAAAGATAATTTGTGTAACCTCATATCATCATGATAAAAGGATCTTTTTATTGTACCAAGACATATGATCTATAGGATTCAAAATTCCGAATCGTTCTTGTCATTATAAGAGTAATCAAGGAAAACGAATTTAAGTAACGTTATAAACTTTCAGATATTGACAAAAAAAGAAAGATTCTACGGTGATTTTATTGGCTTAGTAATTATCAAACCTTTTTCTTCGTCGGTTATTGGATTATAGGAAGAAAGCCTATGCAGCATCATTTCATAAATTAAGTTATTGGGGGAAAAAAATCATAATAATTGGCTCAGAAAGGTTGGTGTATAATTAACTATATATATATAATTATTTGTTTCTTTTATAAATGTGAGAAAAAGGGTTTTCGTTTCTGCATTTAATATTTCTAATCAAAAGCTTTTTTGAAAAATAATCTGCTTGAAAATTTACTCCCGTGGAATTTCGTACTTACTGCCATCTGCTGGCTGAAACAAACGGTAGATTGTAACATAATAACAAGGTTATTAAACATGTGCATGGGAAAAGTGCTTCACTTACTAACAAATTGTCATATTTGTCTTGTGTTTGGGTTTCATAGCATTATTTGATTAAGATCATATGATTAATGATAAGTATTATGGAAAAGAAATGTCGTGCTGAATTTATTAGTGAAAACAGATTGTTGTTATATTTATTTAAAGTTGCGTTACAAGGCAATACATATACTGTCATGAACTTTCAATATGATATCGAAAAAGTGCAAAGTGAGTCTTTATTAAGTTTTAAAACTAAACTACGGTACTGTAATATTATATCTTCTACTCTGTACACATCTAATACTTTGCGAATTTTTCTTTCTTTTCAGCCCCCCTGTAGCATAGCGGTATGTTTGCGGACTTACAACGCTAGAAACCGAATTTCGATACCCGATGTGGGCAGAGCACTGATAGCCCATTGTGTAGCTTTGTGCTTAATAACAAACAAACAGACAAACATTTTGAACACCCCAGCACACGATCATGGCATCATGCCAACACACTTTCGCGTGGTCTAGATCGCTGGACTTCAAGAAATAATAACCTGAATGAATTCACATTTGTTTTCAGAAAGGTTTGTTTGTAATTAAGCACAAAGCTACACAATGGGCTATCGAAACCTGGATTCTAGCGTTGTAAGTCCGCAGACATACCGCTGTGCCACTGGAGGACTTTCAGAAAGGACTTACTAGCATGACGTTTCATTTTCCTTCACAAAATATCTGAGTTTAAGTCAGGCGACTATATTGACCAGTCTTGTTGTTGTAGTTATTGTTATCTTAATTCAAAGGTACACCTGGCTATCCGTGCTCAGACCGATGCAAGGAATCAAACCCCAAATTCTAGCGTTGTAAATCCTTGCACTTACCCCTGACACAACGGGGGGACGTACTGGCAATTCCATTCTTAATACAAGATTCTACGCCTTTAACGATTTTTCCCTTATATATATATATATATATAT
>NW_013665924.1:176179-185096 GCF_000517525.1 Limulus polyphemus
TTTTAATTTTCTGTTTTTAAAAGATCCGTAAAATTTGCCAGTTTGGTCTTAGTTACTGAATGGTATTAAAATATGAGAATTTGTTACCAGAATATTACTTCCTTTTCAGGACCATTCAGGCGAATTGTTTGTTTTTAATTTTCTGTTTTTAAAAGATCCCGATAAAATCCGAGGTTCGATTTCCCTCGGTGGACACAGCAGATAGCTCAATGTGGCTTTGTTCTAAAATAAAAAAAACAACCGTTTATAAAAACTGGATTAGTAGAGGTAATTTCCCTTTTATATTGAATATGTCAACTACGATGTATCACCAACTTTGATGTCTTCATACAAGTAAAAGTATCAAACAAAAGAATTCCACCTGTAATGCCAAGCTTTGGAAAAGCAGAATGATAAATATGTTTAAAGCACACCATGTCGTTTTACAGTTACACTTAATATGCACCTGCAGAAAACAGTTATTAAATCTCGTGGTTCTACACGAAATAGGTTGGCTATGATTTTATATAGCATTCTGATCTATTTAGAAAGAGCGAACGAGAAACAAAAAGTCATTTAATCACGACTTATTTGGAGGAAAGTAAAACACGATAAAATTCTAACATCGAAAATTATTGAGGCAAGTATAGGGAAGAAAAAAAAGACATTTTATTTTCCCGCTGTATTGATTCTTGTTCAGCCTGATATTGATTATACTTTGGCTAATGCAAGGTTTTGGTTTTTTTACCTTAATTGATAAATGCACGGTAAAGTGGCTTATTAAAATATAATTAGTTTAACTTTAAAATTACTTAATTAGTATAAGATTTATTTATTTGTCTATCAAGAAAATATAAAAGTTTCTAAAGATTATGATACAAAATATTCTTATATGTAGACTAAAATCATATAAGAATAATTCATTAATAACTATAATTATCAAAGCACAAAATATTATTATATAGACTAAAATCATAAAAGAATAATTCATTAATAACGAGCAATTATCAAAGCACAAGATATTCTTATATATGAACAAAAATCATATAAGAATAATTCATTAATAACGAGAATTATTAAAGCACAAAATATTCTTATATATAGACTAAAATCATGAAAGAATAATTCATTAATAACGAGCAATTATTAAAGCACAAAATATTCTTATACATAGACAAAAATCATATAATAATAATTCATTAATAACGAGAATTATTAAAGCAGCATTATTAATGCACAAAATATTCTTATATATAGACAAAAGTCATATAATAATAATTCATTAATAACAAGAATTATTAAAGCAGCATTATTAATGCACAAAATATTTTTATATATAGACAAAAATCATATAAGAATAATTCATTAATAACGAGCAATTATTAAAGCAGCATTATTAAAGCACAAGATATTCTTATATATAGACAAAAAGCATACAAGAATAATTCATTAATAACAAGCAATTATTAAAGCAGTATTATTAAAGCACAAAATATTCTTATATAAAGACAAAAATCATACAAGAATAATTCATTAATAAAGAGCGATTATTAAAGCAGCATTATTAAAGCACAAAATATTCTTATATATAGACAAAAATCATACAAGAATAATTCATTAATAACGAGCAATTATTAAAGCAGCTTTCTGATTATCTCTGTAATTAAAAATATATTCATTTTATAGAGTATTATAAGAAATTTTTACATTTCTATCCCAATTCTAGGTATGAACAATGCGTGAACGGTTATTTTAAAACATTTGACCCACTTTATTATATTTCTCTGTATAATTAATTTCTGCATCAAGATGTTTGTTTAAAAATCCCTAATACGTATTCCTTGCTGTCAAACAAATATATTTAATTTGTTAATTATAATGCTTTTAGGACGCTGTCCCGTGTAAGCCTTAATTTCAAATTATGTATTTTATGATTCCGTAAGTTTTTATTTCTTCACTGTTAAGATGGTACAAGGAAGGAAGACTAATCTACGGAGGACATCGAGTGCTACATTTGGAAGGATCTTTGATTTTGCAATATGTGAGCTCGGCTGACTCAGGAAATTACGTTTGTGTAGCAAACAATACAAAAGGCGAAGAAAGTGTGGATATCAACGTCATTATTTATGGTACATTATTTAATTTCATGCCAATCTATCACATCTATTAACATAGTTAATTCAGCGAGTAATTAATTAGTTGAGCTTACACTCAGACTTCTAAAAATGTGGTACAGATTTACACGCTAAATTAAAACATCCACGTAACTGTAATCTTGGTTAATCAAAACTTTTGACCCGCAATATTTTATCACCCTCTTTTTAAACACAATACAACGTGATTAAACGTATATTTCAATCTTGTATTTCGCTAATATATGCTTCCAAATTTGTTGTAAATAAAAAATCATTTTTACACGCTCATGTGCTTTACACAACCATTGAAAAAGTAATAATTAAAAACATTTTTTTACATATTTGGCATATTAATTATAAATATAACCCTTTAAGTATTAGAAGTTTGAAAATATAATTCATTCTCAACTTACATGATATATGCACGTGGTATTTTCATGTAGAAACTGATTTCCCGACATTTAGATCCGCTAATAACAGGAGATTTCGTCAGAAAATAAGGAGAGTAATATGAATCTGTTATATTGACTGAATTTTCTTAGTGTGCATAAACCAATAAAACTAAACAAGTTTGACAAAACGAACGACGAAAAAAGAAGCATACTTACGCAAAACAATCACTTCTACTGTTATTATCTCCAACTTTTTCTTTCGGGATAAACATCTGTATAAGCATACACGATGATCGTAAAGTAAACTTTTACTCAAAGAAACTCATGTAGAATTGAACTAAGAATGGGCACCTGAATTCTAAAGGTAAACCCGTTTTCTTTATCCAGTCGACAGCATCACCTTTGTTGTCTCACAACATTTTGTCGGCAATAACATTCAGAAAATGTCAACTCGACCAGGAAAGGATATTACCGTCGCTAGTCCTTTCAACCCAGATGTTATATGTTACTGCAATATTCTCTCGAGTAGAATAGACATTATCTACTATAAAGAACAAAGAAATAAAGCAATTAGAACAAGCCAATCTCAACGTCTTTCTGGACCACATGCTTCGTCTAAAATTGCATACAAACTAACCTCACAAAAAATTTGAAAAATTCTCTTAGAACCAAAGGTATAAAGCATGTGATATGCCTGCATATCACATTCACATTATTAATTCTATTGGTACAAAACTTTGATTTTCAAAATCACAGTATCTTCATTATTAAGAAACCAGTTTTGATATTTCTAAAGCTAATTTTATTAAAAGTAGATTTTCCTATAACATGTTTTATAAACAAATTTTAAATCTAGAGTTATTTGATCAAATTGAACTTAATATATCTTATATATTTCTTTTTTTTAATTTCACATTAATGCGTTGAAAATATTGAATAGCTGGTGAACTGACTCATCTGTATTTAGAATAAATATTTATTATTAGTTATAAAGATAATGCGTGTATTAAACATGTTTAGCTTGATAATTACATACTTTATTAGAGAAGTGAGAAAAATTTTCTCACGATTTGAACAAAATTTTATGGTTTATTTTGACGCATGTTATTATATTAAATTTAGATTCTAGATTAGCTACTTTGCTGAAGCATTTACATCAAACTAACGAAAAACTTCTTTCAATTATAAGTTTTATTATTCTATAAAACGCTGACTATAACACTTCTCTTAAATTTAATAAATATTGAAATGAAAGGCAACTTCATTAAGGTACATATTTAAAATCCTATGTTTAATTAAGAACATTGTTTTTATTGATTCATTTTTGCCTACCAAATTCAAAGGAAAGTTTTCTGTTTTTACCTTTCTCGTTTTATCAGCTTAGATAGCTAAGTTAGGGATTACTAAATATGTTAAATAGGAAAGCGCGCGCGCGTTATGAATACTGTATTTCATGAAAGTTTCGTCATATGAACTGAGTTATTATTATTTAATTTTGCTTTTAAAAATGAAGTCATCTTAAAACTCTTCGTACAATATACTTTAAACATCTTACAGAAACAAATATTATGAAGTGAATCCATTTGAAAGATAAACATATCTTTAATATCTGCATTTACTGCTGTCGTTAATTTCTATATAAAATTTTGATCTTCACATATACGATTATTTTTGTGCAAAGTGAAAACAATTTCGATGAACTGGCTTAATACGTTTTATTATTAACAGATCAATTGCTCTAACTTTCCAAGATAGCTGACTGATTGATCTAATGTAAGAAGTATAAACGTATTTACGTGCAAGCTTACTTAGATTTTTGGTGACAGTGATATCTTTGGAGTGAACTGTTGATTTTGATGCTTATAGCCTATCAAGCAGCCTAGTGTACAACTAAAACTTTTAACTAACTTTTGTCCATACACAGATATATATAGTACTTATGTTCTAACAGTTACGAACACCCTGTACACTCAAGCTGTTAAAATTCAATGACAACTTGCTATGATATAATCATGACGTGTTTGTTATTGAAGTTTTATGGGTACAGTCTACTGGTAGTCAAAGCAGTTGGATTGCTATTGTTTGATGTTTGATAGTTATTTTTTCTTTTCTGTTACATAATACTTCGTACAATACACCTTTATATTGTTAACTTGTTTATGTTTTTTAGAACGTTAATAAGATTGTTATTCCTGTAATAACTAGTCTTTTGTTGCTCCATAAAGCTTCCCTTTCTGCTTATATCGTGCCACAAGACCATGTCGCTGTTGTTGGCGAGCCCATAACGTTAAACTGTTCCTTAACTGGTTACCCAGTTCCCACTGTTCAATGGATGAAGAATGCAGCTCCTCTAGAAACGAATTCAAGAATAAGGCTAATAAAGCAAGAAATACTATACTTCTCAGTAGTGGAAAGAGAAGACAGAGGAATGTACCAATGTTTTGTTTATAACGACAGGGAATCAGCCCAGGGAACAACAGAATTGAAGCTAGGAGGTAAGTTTATTAAAATTGGAAATTGTTATTAAAATAAATCAGGGATTTCTGATGAAGAAGAGACCACTCCTTTAAAATTGCTATGGTAGACACTTTCTTTGCGAATTTCTTGAAAATCTTATTAATGACCCTTACCTCTATCAATAAAGATGTATGTAAAAGCAGGTGTAGTTTTCCCTTCATTGTAATGGTGAACTAAATATTATAATTCTATTAATGGAACTAAAGTAAGAACCAATGGATGTTTTTTGTATGGTGAGGCCAAGTGTTTGAAGGATGTCATGTATGCTCTTGAGTAAATAGAATCTTTAAGAGATATGATTTGAGATAAACATTCCATATTTTACCATGCTTTTATTTTCACCAAGATCTTGTAATACCATTCAAGATTTATTTTTCTGAAGCTTCAGTCATTGGCACAGTTAATATCATTTGTACAATTTCTGTAATTATTTCTACATTTTTATGAAACAATATTACTATTTTATGAACCCTTAAACAAAACAAAAAAACAACAACAGATAATCTAAGAAAGAGGGTCAGGCGTGTTCTCGTGACTATCATGCTCAAATTATGAATCCGAGGGTTGATGGTTCGAAGCTCTTTGCTGGAAACGAAGCTCTCATTTTGGAGCCGTGGGTGTGTTGTAAAAGTGATGGTCAAATTCTACTGTTAGGCCAGATAACAGTAGACCAAGAGTTGGCGGTGGCTTCTGTTGACTAGCTGCCTTCTATCTAGTCGAGCAGTTAAAAATCAGAACAGTTATGGACAAATAGTTCTCTTTGTAGCCTTATCTGAAATTCTGAATCAAAAACAAACAATTTGAGAAAGAAGTCAAGGATCTTAGTTTTTTGAAAAAACAACAAACAAACTACAATTTACAATATACAGATTATTTGCTAACCAACAGAATTCTAAGTTCAAGCATTTCTCAAAATATATTTACTTAGTAAAATTGGTCCTCATGTTAAACTGGAAGTATTTCATTGACATAAGTTTAAATTACAAAATTAATTCCAAAGATTGTACATCTTCAAAGGAAATTTAAAATACGTAAACCATATTTTTTGGTGAATAGCTTGTATGTTATGGTTTTTCCTCACGTACTGTTTGTGTAACTTTCCAGAGGTGTCTCCAAAACTTGTAATAACTTTTACTGAGCAAAACTTGAAACCTGGTGTTGACCTTTCGTTAAGCTGCTCTGCCTCTGGAAATCCTTTACCTCAAGTCACTTGGAATGTGGAGGAATTTGGCATTCCAGAATCATCTCGGATTCGATTAGGTGACTATGTGACGTCAAAGGGTCACGTGGTTAGCTACGTTAACATTAGTGATGTAAGAATAGAGGATGGAGGAGAATATTCATGTATGGCAACAAATATGGCGGGAGTAATGAAACATTCTGCATCTGTTAATATCTATGGACCTCCAGTTATTCGACCAATGAGAAATATTTCTGTTTTGGCTGGAGATACCATGACTTTACGATGTCCAGTGGCAGGTTTCCCAATAACTTCCATCACGTGGACACGAGGTTAGTGTTTTCAACCCGACATCCGATGTTTCTATTATCATTTCAATTCCTTTAAATATAGAACATTGAATATAAATTATAAATAGAGGATAGTGATATTCTGATGAATTACAGCTGAATTTCAGTGGGTTGAATAACAAGAGATATTTTCTAAATTGAAAAGCATTAAACAAATACACACTAAATTCGAAACTACGAAATTATTTATCGTGTACTAAAGCTGGAATTCTGCTGTTAAATTCATTTCACTCAACTTATAATAGTTTTGGTCAGAAATGATTGGGTGAAAACAATAAAGTCTTCATAATAGTTTGAGTGATCTTTTTTTCATTTACTCAATAATTCATAAGTGTTGATTAAAAAATATTTTACTGCTTTAGTAGTCTTTCTCTAATAATTATGTCATAAAAAGATCCAATAATTATAGACCTTTCCTTCAACTAATCTCTCTGCCTTTCCAAAATAGTTGGATTGTTCAAGATTTCCTATGATTTTGGGTCTATCACTTTTTTAGTGTCAAGGAAGGGTATTTCTTGTATTTCTGAGAAAAACAAACCTATACTTAAAACAGATTAGTAGTTAATAGTCATATGGATAAATTAATGCTGTTGCCTAAGAATAAAAATGTGACTCAGATATGCCAACATATATTTGTAGGTGGAGAAGAAGAATACATTATCTCTAGATTTTCATAATGCCTACAAGAATTCTTAGACCATTAGGAGAGAGCACCTTGGATTCGTAAAAATCTTATTGATTTAATTAACCATGTACAAAATTTCTCACACCAATCTCTCCTTTCCAGTACAACTCTCTTCAGACTCCCTACCATTTCTGAGCATTAAAATCACCATTTCAGGCAATAGTATCACCACTTCAGGTCACTATACAAAATTATCACTCTAATCTCTCCTTTCCAGTACAACTCTCTTCAGACTCCCTACCATTTCTGAGCATTAAAACCACCATTTCAGGAAATAGCATCACCACTTCATGTCACTATACAAAATTATCACTTTAATCTCTCCTTTCCAGTACAACTCTCTTCAGACTCCCTACCATTTCTGAGCATTAAAACCACCATTTCAGGCAATAGCATCACCACTTCATGTCACTATACAAAATTATCACTTTAATCTCTCCTTTCCAGTACAACTCTCTTCAGACTCCCTACCATTTTTGAGCATTAAAACCACCATTTCAGGCAATAGCATCACCACTTCAGGTCACTATACAAAATTCTCACTGTAATCTCTCCTTTCCAGTACAACTCTCTTCAGACTCCCTACCATTTCTGAGCATTAAAACCACCATTCAGGCAATAGTTTCACCCTTTCATGTTATTACAAATCTGTGCACTCCCACATGTTTCTTCAATACAATTAATTGCACACAAAGTATATATATATATATATAGAAACTCCTTTTTCTGTTTAGGTTTATGTTTGTAAATGTTTTGAAGGAATGACAAATAATTTACTTAATCCACTGGTCAATTGTCTATTATCTTCTTTTTTCTTCTAAATAGAGAAAATAAATCTGAATACAATGTTCACAGAGCTGTTAACCCTGTTGAACCTATTCCTCAACCTGAAAGGGAGGCTGAACATAAACAATATTTATTGTTTATTCTTAATCACAGCCACTTTTCTCACATATTGAAATAACCTCTTAGAACAACTGTAACATTGTATCAAATGATACAATTTCTATATATAATTACCTGCACTCACTTGCTTTTTTTTAGGTCCACATGAAGGGCATTTCACCAAAACATTAACAATGTAACTAACTTTCCTTTACAGTGACTTTAATAATTTTGTATTTTAACATGATGGTTTTAGTGAACTGGGAATTCGTAAGTTTCTTTTTTAACCATTTACATGTTTCTGAACATAGAATGACTCATAAGTATTTGCCATTTTTTTCCAAATTTCCGAGCTGAATTCAACAAAAAAGGCACACACAGTCCCATAAAAACACATTAAAAACGACTGAAAGGAACTGTTCAGTCTTGCTTCAAGGATCAACAAAAAGTATCCTGATATAGTCACCAATAGATATATTAAGATTATTAAACGATTGTAACAGTAGAAGATGATGCATGCAGTAGGCACACACAACCATGAATAAGGTGGCTTAATTAGAGACTTCGTTTATAATGAAATCTTTACGTATCTTAACTAGTATAATCCGTTGTAAAAACAAGTATTGTACTTATAGTATTTTGGCACTTGTGTATAAAGTTAAAATCATAAATAATATTCAACGTTAAACTGGTACACAATTAAAAACATTTTAGTTAGGCCTATCTATGGCCTTCAAAAAATTTAAGAATCTACATTTTTTGAACCTTAAAACCTATGATAGTGATGTAAACTT
>NW_013665924.1:185173-191849 GCF_000517525.1 Limulus polyphemus
AACTAGTATAATCCGTTGTAAAAACAAGTATTGTACTTATAGTATTTTGGCACTTGTGTATAAAGTTAAAATCATAAATAATATTCAACGTTAAACTGGAACACAAATAAAAACATTTTAGTTAGGCCTATCTATGGCCTTCAAAAAATTTACGACACTACCTGTTTCGACCTTACAACGTCATCCTTAGGTTGTAACGTTGTAACGTAGAGTCGTCAACTTTTTGAAGGCCATAGATAGGCCTAACTAAAATGTTTTTAATTGTGTACCAGTTTAACGTTGAATATTATTTATGATTTTAAGTATTGTACTTTAGTTAAGACATTCACTGCATCAAACTAAAGGCCAGTTTTGTCCTTTGTTAACATTTTGAGTAGCTATATAAAATAAAATGGATTAAATGGAAAAAAATGTCTGAGCAGCATTATTTGATATTGGAATAAAAAGTGAGCTTGTTCGTAAGATACCGCGAAATTTATTCTTACCATGCTTTCCATACTTTTTTATTATATCTGGAATGTTTACATCGGTAATTTTTATAACAAACCATCTGCTAGCATGCAAGATTTTTTTTCTTTTGAATAAATCAACAGCTGGATCTCCATTACCAATATCACTTCGTCAGCAAGTTAAACCGAGAGGTAAGCTTCTTGTGAAGAAAGTGGATCGTGAAACAGACGAGGGAGAATACACTTGCACAGCGAAAAACAGTGATGGTCAGAGTGCAAGCGGAAAAGTGTCTGTTTCTGTAAATGGTGGGTTGCTTTTTTATGACACTAAAAACTACTGAGATATGTCTACGAACTTTAAAAAAGTGCATTGTATTGTGGAATATATAATTGATTTATCTGAATAAAGTAACCAAAACTTGACAATGCTGACTTTGGAAGCATGGCGTTGTACTGTATTCTAAATTAAGGTTAAGGTTTGAATTATCATTCTAATATAAGCTATGAGGTACTTATATAAGCTATAAGATACTTGTAAAGCCTTCTCTACAATGAAATGTAGCTTGTACAGAAACTTCCTAAACATTGCTTTATTTCTTATTCTGAAGGTATTAGGAAGAATATGACATATGTCGGTGGATATTTTTGACCACAATAAGTGCTTCGTTAGTTACCGCGATATTTCGAAATGTGTGGAAATATTTAAGTAAAGATTCTTCTAGAAATATCGGCTTGCTTGTTACAAGCGTTGATTCGGTTTATTACACGTATAATAAACGTGTTGTTTTCTATATATTTGTTTAAAACTTGTTATGCAAGTGATCCCAAAGATTCATGTACTATTTGTACACCTGTATAGTGGCGCCACATATTGATGAAGATGTCTTTCCTGAGAAAAGAACGGCAACAGAAGGCGAAAGAGTAAAACAGCTGTGTACTATTGTTAAAGGAGATCCGCCAATAAGGATTACGTGGGATAAAGATGGCGTACCGTTGAATCGAGATAGAGGTAGAAGAATCCAAAGTTTGGACGATTCATCCTTGCTGGTATTGAAACACGTAAAGTTTGGAGATTCTGGAAATTACACGTGCCATGCATCCAACTCCGCAGCATCAGACAGTAGAACAACAGAACTGATTGTCAATGGTAACGTCGAGATAAATCTGTTAACTGTGGCGCTCTGTATAGTCTGCTTCATGTGGTCCTCGTTAGAGGTCTTTGTGATGTGTTATTGATAGAGACCTTTAATGAAGCTTCTGCTTTGGTATGATGTGGTCCTCGTTAAAGGTCTTTATGATGTGTTGTTGATAGAGAACTTTAATGAAGACTCTGCTTTGGTATGATGTGGTCCTCGTTAGAGGTCTCTATGATGTGTTATTGGTAGAGACCTTTAATGAAGACTCTGCTTTGGTATGATGTGGTCCTCGTTAAAGGTCTTTATGATGTGTTGTTGATAGAGACATTTAATGATGACTCTGCTTTGGTAAGATTTACACAACACTTGTTTTAGCATGCTTGCGATTTTTCCATCGAGCTGAAGGAAACAAGAGCGTCGAAACGATGATCCTTAGTCAATCCTAACGTGGCACAATCTTCGTTAAACATTAATACTGGCTAAACTATTACCTAAGAACTATAAATTATTTTATAGAAATCAACTAAGTCTAGATAATATCATAAGTAACCTTATAACCTACTTCAAAAACTACTTTTTACGTTACAATCAAACTTGGTGTTGTATTATACTTGCTCTATTAACATAAGATGCACAGTTTAAACGCCATACAATTTTGAACAAATAGAACTTAGTACACAAAATCAGAGAAAAGATATGAAGTTTGATGACTTAGTTTTGTTACAAATATCTCAGTGTAAGGTGATTTGCCCTATTCTTTAGTGCCGCCACGTTGGCTGACGGAACCTGTTGATAAGAGCGTCATTCGTGGAGAAACAGTGGCAATTGACTGTCTTGCTGAAGGATATCCTAAACCACGGATGTCCTGGAAGAGACCTTTAGGTAAAAATGCAAACTTAGGTTTAATGCTATTTTCGTCAAATGTCTCTAAGAAATATTTTGTTTTCGTTGAACACAATATGATTTGAATTGTATTCTGAAAACACGAATTTAGGAATGCAGCTTTAGAATGCTTTTTAAAAGTTTCATATTATTGAACTTACAATTATGACCTTGAATATATTTAACTCAAAGTCATTAATCTTTTATTAGGAGAATTTATCAACACTTGGGAATTGATTTTATGTCTTAAAACTTACTTTAACTTTTGTTAAATGTATTGTCCATGAAACCCTATACTTTGATAACGTATATTTACTCACGGCATGCAATATTCAGTTATGCTCTTTTTAAGGACGCAGTCTTTCTCACTGTTGTTGTGCGAGTTACATGATACGTTTTATAATGTAACCAAATGGTAAACCCTTCATTTGTACAGTGTTAATATGAGTCTTAGCATTGGTTAAATAAGCATATGACCCTTACTGTTTCAGGTGTAACTCACATTCACACATAAAGTCAGTATGAGTGTTGACATTATCTATAGAAGTAGATAAGTATTACAGTTCCAGATCTATTTGTAGCTCACATTCACACATAAAGTCAGTATGAGTGTTCACATTATCTATAGAAGTAGATAAGTATTACAGTTCCAGATCTATTTGTAGCTCACATTCACGCATAAAGTCAGTATGAGTGTTCACATTATCTATAAAAGTAGATAAGTATTACAGTTCCAGATCTATTTCCCAATCTCATACGAAGTAGGTAAAAATGTTCAAATGATAGACCACTAGAGTTTCAGATCTAGCCTAACTTCAATTAAAAATCCAGTATAAATGTTCCAATTGGTCACACAAACAGATGACCACTAGAGTTTCAGATCTAGCCTAACTTCAATTAAAAAGCCAGCATAAATGTTTCAATTAGTCATACAAACGTATGACCACTAGTATTTCAGATCAGGCTCAGCTCCACATACGAAATCAGTACGAAATCATGTTATGAGCACGATTTTACACTCGCATGACCAGCTAACGCTATAAACATACCCCACTAAAATTGTTTCTTAATATTATTTGTCTTAATTTTATTTCGTCAGGATTAAACGTTTCGTCAGACAGAGGTTAATTTTTCCTAAAATCAAAAAAGCGTTATTCAAAATGATATCATTTCAGACTAAATCTGAGACTTGTTGTTTTACGTTTCCTTTAGAGACACATCTTGGAACTTTCCGAGAACTCCACCCAAATTTCCGCACACAAGTGTACAGCAATGGCACATTGACGATCCAGGATGTAGAGGACAACGACGCTGGACACTATATCTGTCAAGCCACAAACGACATTGGAAGTGGACTTACCAAACTAATTGATGTTACCGTACATGGTATAACGCTTGATGTTTTACACATTTTCATATAGTTTGACATTATTTGATAAAAGTAAAATTATCGAAACGACAACCCAAGTTTCGCGATGAGAAAAATCTGTGTTTGCTTGTATAAAAAAAAACAAAAAAAAAAACACTACGGATCAATATATGATTTTATTAAAAGACTAATTATAGGACTAGAACATCAGAGTGAATGTAATTATAGGACTAAAACATCAGAGTGAATGTAATTATAGGACTAAAACATTAGAGTGAATGTAATTATAGGACTAAAACATCAGAGTGAATCTAATTATAGGACTAAAACATCAGAGTGAATCTAATTATAGGACTAGAACATCAAAGTGATTCTAATTATAGGACTAAAACATCAGAGTGAATCTAATTATAAGACAAAACATCAGAGTGAATCTAATTATAGGACTAACACATCAGAGTGAATCTAATTATAGGACTAAAACATCAGAGTGAATCTAATTATTGTCCAGACTTTCATGCATATTTTTATTGCTTCAAATTCGTTAAGAATAGCAGTCAGGAGTAAAAGGCACTTATTGCATAGTGGCATATGATCTTGAGAAATGCATATTACTAAATTGCCAAAACAACCACCTCACGCATATTACTAAATTGCCAAAACAACCACCTCACGCATATTACTAAATTGACAAAACAATTGCCTCACAGATTCCATGTAAAAAATATTTGGTATATAAGATATCAGAATTTAATCAAACATAGATCTACAAATAGAAAAGACGGACTCAACAAAGTCGACCATAATTCAGTATTTGTGGAGGAAGGCCTAAGAGATAGGGCTTCACAAACTTCGCCTTAATTTTTTGTGTAAATAGGAGATTCTGAGAGAAACTTTCACAAACGTAACCTTCATTCACTGAGTGTGGAGGAAAATTTGAGAAAGGGCGTTTATGCTTAACCTTACTTCAATGTGTTTGGAGAAAAGCCTGAGAGCCAAACCTTCACAAACTCGATCTTAATTCCTCCTGTACAGAGGAGTTTCTAAGGGAGACCTTTACAAACTTAACCCTAATTAAAAGTGTTTGTAGGAAGGCCTAAGAGGTAAACCTTTACAAACTCAACCTTAATTTGCCGTGTATGGGGGAAACTCTAAAAGAAACCTCCACAAAGTCAACCTTAGTTTAATGTATATGGGGTAAGGTCTAAGAGAGACCCCCATAAAGTCACCTTGATTCAATTGTATATGGATTATACCTCCACAAACTCAACTTTAATTCATTGTGTGTGGATGAAGGTCTAAAACAGGCTTCACAAACTCAACTTTTCAGTGTATGTTGAGAAATATTTGAGAGAACCCTCAAAAACCAAGAACCTTGTTCCTGAACAAGCTATAAGTAACCACTGGATTTATCCCTCAACAGCAGTTTGACAAAGATGCCTTACTTAGATCATCTTAATACGTTTGCACTCAGTGATAGATCAAAACCAATTATATTATAAAAAGTATGTTTGGTTTAGAGCAAATCTACATTGTGCTATCTAATGTATCCACCGCAGGGAATCGAAGTCTGGATTTGAACGTCGCAAACCCCTAAACATACCGTTGTCCCACCGGTAGACACTAAAAAAAAAAGATTTATGGTAGGAAGCGCATTACAACCTTTTCATAAGTAGGCTACTTTTATGATTCCACAAATAATAAAAGGAGGGTCAGAGGGAAATCGAGCAATATGGCTTCCGTTTCCATGCATTCCCCTGAAATAACTTCATTATGTACATATTATAATGTATTTAAGTTGACTAAATATATAAACAACAACTATTTTCAATACATCTTCACGTGGACGAATTTGTAGGATATATATGTTATATTTTCTATTGTATTAGCCCCTTGGAGACTTAATGGTAAGCTTGAGAGCTTATAACTCCAAAACTCAAGGCTAGTCAGTATTCCAGACTCGAAAGTTAGTATCCTTTTCTGTTTAAGTCTAATCGGTTTTCCCTGACACGAAAGTTAGTATCATTTTCTGTTTAAGTCTAATCGGTTTTCCCTGACACGAAAGTTAGTATCCTTTTATTAATAGGCATTTCTTGACTCTAAGTCTGGCATTAAACAAGATGATTAATAAACACTTTTCTGCCTCGAAGTCTAACATTAAACGATGTAACTAATAAATGTTTTTATGCCTCCATGTTTGACATTAAACAAGCTGATTAATAAATACTTTTCTGCCTCAAAGTCTAGCATTAAACAGTGTAACTAATAAATGCTTTTTATGCCTCCATGTTTGACATTAAACAAGCTGATTAATAAACGTTTTTATGCCTCCATATTTAACATTAAACAGTGTAACTAATAAACGATTTTATGCTTCATGTTTAGCACTAAATAAACTGATTAATAAGTCTAACGTTAAATAATCTAAATAATGTACCTTTTTTCTGTTTCCAAGTCCAGTGGGTGTTTATCTCTCTGCCACTTTACAACCACAGGCTGATCCCCTTGAGCTTCACATTTTAAAACTGTCTTATCTCCCTTCGCAACGGTCTGGCTAGTAAAGGTACTTTCAAAACGTGGTGGTGCTGAAGATGGCGAGAAAGATATAGAAACAAATTTAATAAACAATTCTAAAACTTTTCACAAACTATATGTAATCATAGGATCCAAACTTTCATGTCTGAAATACTGAATAGACTTCAACAGAAAAGGATACTAACTTTCGTGTCAGGGAAACCGATTAGACTTAAATAGAAAAGGATACTAACTTTCGTGTCAGGGAAAACCGATTAGACTTAAACAGCCACATTGGTTAATGCCAGACTTAGAGTCAAGAAATG
>NW_013665924.1:192038-194112 GCF_000517525.1 Limulus polyphemus
TCTATTAATCAGATTGATCAATGTTAAAATTTGAGGAAGAAAAGCATTTATTAATAAGATTGCTTAATATTATAGAACGAGTATCAAATAATTAAATCGGTTATGTCACTAAATTTTAAAACACCTATATTCAATCTAGTAAAATCATATTGCTATTAGTAATTATCCATCAGGGTTTTCAAGTTTTGTAAGTTTGCAATGAAATAAATAATTATTGAACCAATTACCTCCTCATTCTGTTGTTGTCTCACAATAAAATTGCATTGCTGAAGAGATTACTGATCAGATCTCTTTCTATGAAACCACAGTTGGTTATTATATGAAACATTTTAAGGGCTTTATTCACCTTTTTGCTTTTTGGAACTTTCGTGGATGTCGTTTCATTCTGACAGCATAGGTTTTCGTTATCTAAACCCTATTTAAATTAATAAATCACAATGTGTGCATCTTACTATACGACCCCCCTTCTTAGTGCATCTTACTATAAGGTCTCTGTTGTAGTGTATCTTGCATAAGGTTTGTGTTCTACTACATCTTCATATGGGGGTCTGTGTTCTAATGCTTTTGCTGTAAGGTCTCTGTTCTAGTTTGTCTTGCTATAAGGTTTCTGTTCTAATGTTTAATAACCAGGAACCCATTTTTTAGAAAACAAAAGTTTGAGACGACTTGACTGGGTTAGGAAAAAAACTTTATTATGTTTCGACAAGATACTGTCATCCTCAGGTCCAAGTAGTTTACAGAAATACATGAGTATATACAGAGTATAGAACAAAGGGGTCACATGATTGGATATTGCTTCACAGTCTAATATAGCTATCTTGGTACCTCGAGGTGCTGATTTAGGGTGGGTCTGTTTTCTTAAATTAAGATAGCTTCTTTTACTGATGTTAGGTTCTTTGTTTAAAATTACAGTGTTTTGAATGTATATACTGTGGTTTTTCGAGTTGCTATAAGGTCTTTATGCTGTCGCGTCTTACTATAGGGTTTTTGTCCCACTGTTTCTTTCTATAGGGTCTTTGTTCTAACGCTTTTACTATAAGGTCTCTGTTCTAGTGCGTCTTGTTATAAGGTCGCTGTCCTAGTGTTTCTTTCTATAGGGTCTTTGTTCTAATGCTTTTGCTGTAAGGTCTCTGTTCCAGTACATTTTGCTATAAGGTTTCTGTTTTATCGCATCTTGCTATGGGGTCTCACTTGTAGTACTTTTACTGTAATGCTTTTGAACGGTTAAGATATAATTGGAAGAACTCACTTTACATAATGATATACTTTAACCCTACTGTCCCTTCAAACCTAGATGTTAATAATTTTATATCAACGTAGACTTAAAGAAAACTCAGCAATATAGAAGAAATTGATATGCAGCATAAGATAGTACATTTATATCACAAAAATCTGATAGCTTTCATCTGCCATACTCAGGTTCTCCGTGCGGCAAGCGATGACCGAGTCGACAGTCGAATCAAGTCTAACTATTTCCGTTACTGACAGATATGATTCGGCCCTCTATACATGTATCGTATCCAATGGCTATGGTTCAGGTGAAACAAACATTCAGCTCATTGTGCAAGGTACGGTTGTTTTACACCATTTATTCTACTGTTTTGCATAATATCTAATGCCATATTTATAATGAATGTATCGCTTTATCTTACTCCTTCGTCACAGATTCATGGTGGTTCCCTCTGTGGGACATTGTGATAACTAACTCGTAAAATTCTGCTAATAATTTAACAGCACGGGCCTGCGAATTTAAACGTCATAAAAGTTGTTTTGGTTTTAATAACGCATTTTACATAATTTAGCTACGTAGATTTCGAAAATAATGTTAATTTTTTTTTCTATCACGTAACGATTTTTTTTACAAATCGGGAAGAAGAAAAAAATCTCTTACTTAGATCAAATTATTATTTCGCTTATCACAATGAAATTTTTTTATTATTATGTTAGTTAACAAAAATACAAACAAACTGAAGAAAAGGGAAAAACATTGATGTCAAACGAATATGCATCCTCATTCATCCTGATTTTTTGTGTGTTTGTTTGTTTTTGTTTGTTTTGAATTTTGCGCAAAGCT
>NW_013665924.1:194568-196858 GCF_000517525.1 Limulus polyphemus
TACAGTAATTACTGTAGAATATGTGAAAATTTCAAGACAATAAAACCACTGCAGGCCTGTGTAATCTATATATTTAGATTGATTTATTTTGAATATCTGTGCGTGTCTGAACTCAGCTGATCATAGGGTATTTATATTACTATTTCTAATAATTACTTTTTACATTTGACAAATTGATGTAATTACTTTTCATTCCTTTATGTTTGTTTATTTAAAGTTTAGCACAAAGCTACACAATGGGCTATCTGTGCTCTGCCCCCCTGGGGTATAGGAACCCTGTTTCTAGCGTTGTAAGTTCGCATACATACCGCCGTGCCACATTACGCTATTGAAATAATTTAATGCAAAATTTAAAAACAAATCTTTTTTTTCAGAGTGATCTTAAAGATTATGTATTTAAAAAAAAATTAGGATGATAAGACGATCGCAAAGGCAAAACAAGCTAAAGACATATGAAGCTTCTGCCCGGTGGGTTTATTTACGTTCATGATCTCTATACAAATGATAATAAATATGTTATTTTTTATCAATTTTTTTATGGATTTTATATGATATCCCACTTTTCCCTTCAGAACCGCCCAGTCCCCCTACGGATGTTTCTGCAATTTCGCAAAGTAGCCGAACGATAGAGTTGTCATGGAAACCATCTTACAGCGGAAACAGTGCTATCACCAAATACACCATTCAATACAAAAACATTACAAGTAAGAAAAGATCCAAAAAAGCACAAAGAAAAACCGAAGTAGGAAACCTTGATGAAAAGCGTTGTTTTTCTTTGTGTGTATGTTTGTTTGTGTAGAAAACAAATTATTAAAACCACTAAGAGATATGTAAGAACACAACAATGAGTATTCCAACGAAGATTCGAAAACCGTTTTCTTTTTATATTGGATTATCTTAAAGAGTTGAGTCTAATTACTTTGAAATGTTTATCCGTTTTCGATAGAACATGAACAAAATAATGACGTGTAATTGAAGGTAATTGGTTTATCAGATTTGTTCCATTTTATCTCTAATAATATTAAATCTTAAAAATTACGCCGGCTACGAAATACCTTGATAAACCATTATTATAATAGTTATCTTTAAATGTTTTAGTCTCTATTCGATAAATTAAAATCGTTTAAAGTTTTAGGTTTTACTGTTCTATGTGTTCAGTAAAGAAACAACTTGTTTTTGTTTTTATTTTGTAAGAAAAAAAATGTCATTGTTTATATCTTTATTTTACGGAAAGAATATATTAATTTTGCAGGGATATAACATTTTTTTTTACTTCCGCCTAGGTAATTGGGAACAATGCTCGCAACTTGTGCTTTCTGGTTTTGAAACTTCCGCTACTGTGAGAGAATTACTTCCAGTTTCTTCATACGACTTCCGAATTATTGCTGAAAATGGCTTAGGGAAAAGCACCCCGAGTGAAGTCATTACCTCAACCACGTCGGAAGAAGGTAGCATAAAAATATACAGTTTATTTCGTAGCAGAAATTCAAATTTGTAACATATATTTATGAATATGATTTCGTTGTAAACAGGAGAATGCACAAAGGGGCAACTCCCCCCCCCCCCCCCCCAATAACTACATGCATACGGACCCGATCGTTTGGTGAATGTAATTCTAAGCATATGATGTGTTTGCCTATGTTGATATAGTTATATTAATAAACGTGTTTTATGGTGCCCCCTTCACCCCACCCCCAATAAAAACAATCAAATTTATATTCCTGCGCACACTCACGGTTATCGATTCGGTGGAGACAAATACCTAGAGTAATCTCCAGTGAGTACAAAATGCAATTTAGTTGTTCCATAAGGGAATGAAATCGTGATTGACCTGTGTCTATATAGGTGGCGCTAAACATAATCTTGAAGCACAGAAACGATTATTTCATCTTCAGAATATGGTAGTATCAATGTAAGCTTATCAATTGTTTAACATACTTTCCACACACAGTGGCTCAGTGGTATGTCTGAAGGCTCATAATGCTAAAGCCCGGAATTCGATACCCGTGATGGATAATCCATTGTGTAGTTTAGTACTTAAAGATAAAGAAAAACCATCAATGTCTGGAAATAGATTTTTTTCACCTGGTGTGGGCATATAAATTATTAGGAAGTTGTTTTTTCACCTGATGTGAGCATACAAATTTTAGGAAGTTGAATTCCATCTGGTGTGGGCATACAAATTTTAGGAAGTTGAAGTCCATCTGGTGTGGGCATACAAATTCTCAGGAAGTTGTTTTTTACCTGGTGTGGGCATACACATTCTTAGGAAGTTGGGTTTGTATGTGGG
>NW_013665924.1:197769-198904 GCF_000517525.1 Limulus polyphemus
CTTCACTATTTATTTGTATATTGACCTAGTGCAGAAACACTATAACGTGTTCAAATATTCTAAATGTCATTGACTTCACTATTTATTTGTATATTGACCTAGTGCAGAAACACTATAACGTGTTCAAATATTCTAAATGTCATTGACTTCACTATTTATTTGTATATTGACCTAGTGCAGAAACACTATAACGTGTTCAAATATTCTACCTGTCATTGGCTTCACCATTTATTTGTATATTGACCTAGTGCAGAAACACTCTAACGTGTTAAAATATTCTAAATGTCATTGACTTCACTATTTATTTGTATATGTCTGAATGTTAAAGAATAGCTTTAGGATGCTAGCAATGCAAAATAATTATTTCTTTGAAATAACAAAACTATACCTATATATATTTAAGTCTATGAAAAGCGAGTTTCATGCAGTCTGTTTGTGTTCGTTAAGCACTGTTTACTTTCATCCACCACCGCTTTTCATTCTAATTTTTCTTGCTTTCTCTTTATAGGATGTAAAACTATGACGAATTTTCGGTTTGTACTGAATCATAAAAGATTTAAGTGAACATACGTAATTTGGTCATTTTTAATTCGTGTAAATTTCTACATCAAATGAGGATTTTTTTTTCTTATCTTGTTTGTTTGTTTGCTGCAACTTCAGCAGTTAGCCGTAACACAGACGAAGTCTTCATTGATTAAAATGTGTTCATAACACTCTGGATATGTACTCTACTGTCACCTACATTATTTAATTTGGAATACAATGGACACTCATTCACGATAGTTACTTGTCATCAACATGTACGTAGTTTTTCCACTAGAAGATATATTATAATAACTTCTAAAATTACCATGTCCATTTCATCTTTCTAACATCTTCGTAATTTCAGGAACCATGAAATGTAATTGGTAAATATCTCAATAGGAAACCTACAACAGCATAATTCGTAGGATAGAAATATACATCAACAGTACACTCCGAAGTTAGAAATATGTCTGAATAACATACTCTATGGTAGACTAGAAATATACATCAACAGCACACTCCGAAGTTAGAAATATGTCTGAATAACATACTTCTATGGTAGACTAGAAATATACATCAACAGCACACTCCGAAGTTAGAAATATGCCTC
>NW_013665924.1:199903-213540 GCF_000517525.1 Limulus polyphemus
CACCACCCACCGCCAACTCTGGGCTACTCTTTACCAACGAATAGTTGGGATTGACCGTCACATTACTACGCCCCCACGGCTGAAAAGGCGAGCATGTTTGGTGTGACGGGGATTCGAACCCGCGACCCTCAGATTGCGAGTCGAGTGCCCTAACCACATGGCCATGCCGGGCCCAAAATTCGTTAGGTGGCAACTGCTAAAATATTTCATTCAGTACAGTTTATTCTGAAATATATTTCGAGGGAATCACATATAAAAAGAGTACATTGCAATTTCGGGAAACAGCACACAAATATTCTAGTTTACCTTCCAAATCGTCACGTAATTCAAGATAATTTATCACTTCAAAGAAGTGGAAATGTACAAAACAATATTTTCAATGTTTTTTCAGCACTCGAGAATTTAATCTTTATGTTAATAGTTCCCGGAGGCCCACCACTAGACGTCGCTGTGGAAGCCACGGGAGCCAGATCGCTAAAGGTCACTTGGAAGGTAATACAGTTTTTTGTTTTCGTTTTTGTTGTTGTTTTTATAAAATATAGTTTGTGATAATCCTTTCTGAATTATAAATAAACCTTAATATTATCTTTGTGACGAGTATAAATAAATAAATTTGCGGAAAAACATAGTGTTAGCTTATTGAGGGTCAACACTTTTCTGTGCGTCAGATAAGATGTCCGGCTGCTGAGTGTATCCGTAAAATTGACAAATAATGAAAAATTAAAATTCTTAATGCCCGCAAGAAATTTGAAAGTTACTCGATGTCAGAAAAATAAATTCTCAGATCTCACAGTGATTCTGATATCAGCTCTATAGTAAGCCAATCGATTCGTGAAATTTATAAAAATGTACATTTTTTCCCTAGTGGCGAAGATAGGAATTCCAAAATGCCAGTTGGACGAAAATATTGAGGGTGAATACATTCTCAGATATTAGGCTTGTAAATTTGATTGTTACCCTACGTTAATTAGGAAAACTTTACTAATACATTCTCAGATATTAGGCTTGTAAATTTGATTATTACCCTATGTTAATTAGGAAAACTTTACTATTGTTTTCATTTGGTCTGTTCTTCGGCTGGACAGAGTTAAGCTTACAGACTTACAATGCCAAAATCCTGGGATCGATTCCCCGCGATGGACACAGCAGATTGCCTGTTGTGGCGTTGATCTATAATAATCAACCAATCGTGGGGTCTATATTTAAAATCACTTGATTTTTTTCCGGAGTACAAAATTAACTTCATAACGTACGTTAAATTAATTCAAATCACGTGAAATGTAATATTTGTTTTCGCAGGGGAAATTACTTCTTTTAAAAATTATCTGTTTATCTGTTCTTTTTGTGTGTGTTTGTTTTTATAGTTTCCGTGCAAAGCTCTACAAGGGCTATTTGCGCATAGTCTTCCCTAATTGTTAACTAACAGAATAGATAAAAGACAATTATTTAACAGCATCCTTCGCCAACACTTGGGCTGTATTATATTGTTTGGCCGAATGATAAGATTTGACCTTCACTCATATAACGCCCACTTGACCCCTGGGATCGGATCACGTTTTGATGGCAATAGGACACAAAGCCAAAAAAAAAAATCATTGGATTCGTAGACAGAACGAGCTAATCACTAGGCCACGCCCGGGCCATTAGTTTGTCCCTTTTCAAAAACAGAGATTGAGCACAGCATTTCACATCACAGTGTCCCGAGAGCTTAGGACGTGAATTGTAAAGTTGATCATCCAAAAATATGAAATGTCTAGCTGAATTTAATCCTTAAGTTTCTAGCTCTGGTCTCACAGTTAAATACTACAAAAACAATGAGTCACATTTCAGGAAATTCTTCCAAATTCCTTATTTATATTATCCTATGCTTTGTACATATTCCATAAAGCTTTCGTATGAAACTAAATAAATTAGTTAAAATATAAAATTTGGAATGGAATTAGAATTTTCAACATGAACAGCATCTTATGTGCAGTTGGAATAATCCGCCAGGTCAGAGGTACCTAGGATTTAGCCATAACCACCTTTAATTTTAAACTACTGATCAGAGGTAAGATGTTTATCTGTGTTGTTAACCGTATCTATATTATATTATAGTGATGTTTATCTGTGTTTTTAACCAGATCTATATTATCTTAATAGTGATGTTTATCTGTGTTGTTAACCGGAACTATATTATCTTAATAGTGATGTTTATCTGTGTTGTTAACCGTATCTATATTATCTTAATAGTGATGTTTATCTGTGTTGTTAACCGTATCTATATTATCTTATAGTGATGTTTATCTGTGTTGTTAACCGATCTATATTATCTTAATAGTGATGTTTATCTGTGTTTTTAACCGGATCTATATTATTTTAATGGTGATGTTTATCTGTGTTTTTAACCGGATCTATGTTATCTTAATAGTGATGTTTATCTGTGTTGTTAACTGTATCTATATTATCTTGGATATATATTATTTTTAAATCAAGCACACTTATGTGAAAAAAAAAGAAATACACAAATATTCTACTAAACTCAACAATATATATTTATTTTATATAATTATTGGCCTATTTTATATCACTTTTTCAGCCTCCGCGGAAGGACCTCCTTCACGGCAGACTCCTGGGATATTACCTAGGTTACAAGAAGAAAGACAGTATTGAATCATTCCAGTATAAAAATGTCGACAATCTAGGAGACGGAGAGGTAACCAACTACCTAACAAATCTGGAGCGTTTAACGTCTTATGTTGTCTTGGTACAGGCCTACAATAGCGTAGGACCTGGACCTAGGTCTGACGAAATCCATTCCACAACTCTAGAATCGTGTAAGTGCTCATATTATCTAAAATAATTATAATTTTTAACGAAAACCGAGATTTACTGAAGTTGCGAGAGTTTTAGGGTATCTCTAAATACTAGAAACAAAGAAAGAGTAAATTATATGTCTGCGGACTTACAACGCTAAAAACCGGATTTTGAAACCCGTTGTGGGCACAGCACAGATAGCCCATTGTGTAGCTTTATTGCTTAACTACAAACAAAATTATAACGTTCCTTAGATACTCCTGCAGTACACGTAGAGAAGAGTAATACAATATTACCCGTGGAAAACCTAATGTTCACTACCTTCAAATAATATTTCGAGACGTGTCAAACAACTAACAGTTTTTTACTTTTAACAATAAAATTAGCTGTACCACAGTAAAAAAAAAAAAAAAGAAGACGTACGAATGAAGTATTCGTTCTGTATTTTGCTTCTCGGATTAACAAATTAAAATCAACCAAACTAATGATTATTTTGCTCGTTTCTTAGAAAAACGTATGCCTGTAGGAGACAGTTACGATATTCATTGCGGTGTGTTTTATTTTTTTAAGTCACATTATTTAATGAAATTGAGCTCGCCCTGAGTACCCAGTATCCTCAGAGAAGTTTGAAGTAAGACTCAAGAAAACCCCTTGTGTCTTTTATGTTTTAATGAAGAAAACGTTTATAAAACGGCCCCTATAAATTATAAAATCGGCTCAAAAGTACTTGTGTAACCTTTGAACTTACCGAAATCTTGATAACACAAAATTGGCGTCAAGAAATTGAGTACCTTAAATTAAAACGATTTTGGAGTCTCACCATGTCGCCATAGTCCACGTCGCCACGTCCAGTCGTGCTTTATCTTGCCTGCAGCATAGGTTTCATTGAAATAGGATCTATCGTAAAGCTTTCATGTCCAAAGCATATCACCTCTCCGAGAGCTCGTTTCCATAATCCATCTAGTACACGAAGACAACAGTTTCCCAACACCTTTTTCAGCAGGGGAGGCTTATAAATTGTGGTTCTATTGATAAAGCTATTTACATAAGTGGAGAACTTTTCACCTAATACCGTCCGGTACTTACACTTAACGAAATGGATGTACAATTTCTTTAATCTTCTGTTAAACATACACCTGGTCATAAGATTTGATACAACAGCGGTCTCAAGTGTCACGAAGTTTTGTTAGAGTATTGCTGGTGTTTACTTATCAAATGTTTAACGTCCACTTGCGCACGTTTAGCTTAGGCCACAATCATTGCAACTCTCGGATATTGACTTAAATCTCAATGAGGCAATAGGGAGGATTAAAACAAGAATCCGGAGTTAAATTTGGAGGACTATTTAGATAAACACAATTGATGCTGTTGAGAGGTTCATCAGACGAGGGCAGATCATCAGTAAAAGGTTCGATCCTTTTATATTTTATAAGGATGTGGATTTTCTGAAAAGGAAACGAAGATGCTGTAATGATATTGTTACAACCAAAACTGTCCTCTGTTTCCAATATCAGTTTCTTTGTGTTTCTCCGCTAGGGAGAGGTTCTTTGTTGTTGTTTTTTTTTGCGAGATGAGGAGGATTAGTTTGGTGTCGACTAAAACACAGAAAATAGAGCGACGAATGTTATTTTATCCCTGCGTGAGTAAAACATGTCATCTCCGTTTACCTGACTTTCACGCAACAGTGCAGGTACCCCGACATAATTGGTATAATAGACAAAATCGATGACTAACTTCATAACAATTGTAACAAAGTCGTCGTAAGGTGGACGAACTTGGAGATTATTGCAGTAAAGTTGCTGTTGATATTGATGTAGTTGATGATGATCGTAACAAAGTCGCTGTTGAGATTTATGCAGATGGTGGTAACAAAATCGCTGTTGAGATTGATGTAGATGGTGGTAACAAAGTCGCTGTTGATATTGATGTAGTTGATGATGACGGTAACAAAGTCGTGTTGAGATTTATGCAGATGGTGGTAACAAAATCGCTGTTGAGATTGATGTAGATGGTGGTAACAAAGTCACTGCTGAGATTTATGCAGATGGTGGTAACAAAATCGCTGTTGAGATTGATGTAAATGGTGATAACAAAGTCGCTGTTGATATTGATGTAGTTGATGATGACGGTAACAAAGTCGTGTTGAGATTTATGTAGATGGTGGTAACAAAGTCGTGTTGAGATTTATGTAGATGGTGGTAACAAAGTCGCTGTTGAGATTGATGTAGATGACGGTAACAAAGTCGCTGTTGAGATTGATGTAGTTGATGAGGATGGTAACAAAGTCACTGTTGAGATTGATGTAGATGACGGTAACAAAGTCGCTGTTGAGATTGATGTAGTTGATGAGGATGGTAACAAAGTCACTGTTGAGATTGATGTAGATGACGGTAACAAAGTCGCTGTTGAGATTGATGTAGTTGATGAGGATGGTAACAAAGTCACTGTTGAGATTGATGTAGTTGATGGTGACAGTAACAAAGTCACTGCTGAGATTGATGTAGATGGTGGTAACAAAGTCGCTGTTGAGACTGATGAAATTCATAAAGTGTTTGAATTATTGGAAGATCGTTGAACCAAAAAATTAATAAATAAAAATAAAAACGCTCAAGTTTTATTGATAATTTCTTTCAAACAGATTAATCAATAGTCAAAACCCATTTCTTTCCTCCCCAAAATACAGTGGCCACAGTGAATTATATCGGAGGTTCAAACGTCATTATAAACACCATTTAACCAAGTAAATAGCACACATTATGCTGTGATGTTACATTTTATATGAACGATCTTAAGCACATGCGAGATAATTTTCATTCAGTGACATTAGCTGTCGTTATAATACTTTCTATGATAAGATCATAATGCGCGTGACTCGTTAATACATCTTTTGAATCAATGGTTTCTCATTCATCTTCATGTAAGCTTGTATCATCTCTGTGTAGGCTTGTGTCGTCATACGAATCTTCCAAACTGTTCGTTTGCTGGGAAAATATTTGACATATTAAACTTAAAAAAGTTCTCCGAATCTTTCGGAAGGGGGCACCTCCTCTTTTATTTTTTATTTTATTTGTTTGTTTGAGGTTAAGCACAACTCTACACAATGGGCTATCTGTGCTCTACCCACCACGGGTATCGAAACCTGGTTTCTAGCGTTGTAAGTCCGCAGACATACCACTGTTTTTTTCTTTTGCTGCAGCCTCGAGCTTTCAAGTATTTCCATAGAGACTTTAGCTATCGAGTGCCCTCGAATTTAACTTCATAAATAGAGATTAAATTCTTCACTTTTTCCCCATTTCTGAGCATTTTTGTGTCAGTCCGGTTTTCATTTTCTATTACGTTTTTTTTAGGTTTCACTAGTTCAAGTAAAATCACCCCAGTTTGGAATAATTCGTCGTTTTTTTGATGCCCCCAACTGCTCTAAGTCCGCTTTGAAACCCCTTTGCGACGAACTCAGTGCGCATGTCATCAAGTCAACTATTTCTCACGTGAATTTACCTAAGGCACGGATTAAGTTGAAGCTACAAAATTGTCGGATCATCATGTCAATCCAACGTACCTAGGCCTTACGTGTGCAACTGGCTGAAAGTGTTATAATTTAAGATGTATTATAGATACCAACATTATCTTCCAATCAAAGCAAGCTAGATGTACTTAAAAGAAAAAAAATCAACCTGGAAACAGGTATAGCTAATTAAAAACCATTAGACAGACACATAGATTTAATGATTGATTTATATTGTTCGTTCCACTTAAAGGTCCGACTTCCTAAAGGTTTTCTGCCATTCACTACATCAGCTTTTTCTTTTTATTAATTCATAGCCCCTCCAACCTCTCCAGGATTAACAGTTGTTTCATCAACGTCGTCTTCAATCACTGTTGAATGGGAAAATAATGAAGATATGGTATTTAAAGGTATGGAAACCAAAATAAATAGACTTGGTTTTCTAGTTCACTAATTTCGCTTATTATTACTTTAATCTTTAAAACTTTTTTTATTGATAAATAAACGAGGATGTATCTTGCATAATAATGACTTTAAAGTATTTAGATTAAAGGATTATTAACTTAATAGTCTTCATTTTGGTTTATGTTTCTTGGATGAAGTTTGTAATATGCATTTCCATGTTTATTTCCTTCTTATTCATTTCCTTTCTTTTTTTTTCTAGATTATATTCTTTATTATAAAGCAGAAGGAAAAGATTGGATGACAGAAAAATTGTCTACAACCACTCACAAATATACCTTAAAAGGTGTTCAATGCGGCACGCGCTACAGACTTTACATGACCGCCTCGAATAGTCTAGGAACTGGCGAACCAAGTGCGACTGTTACAGGTCGAACTAAAGGAGGAGGTAACTAATTGGTAAATCAATAGAGGGCAGCACATTACGGAATAAAGTGTTAGCGCTTGTTATTATTGCACATTAAATATCAGCGTTCCAAAGAAGTTAATTATAACGTCTCTCTGAACATTTAAAGTGCAAGAAATGTATTAAACTCGACGAAAATATAAGAAAATATTATATTTATAAATGGAAATTTAAATAATATATATTTAGAGTATTAATGATGATTCGAAAGAAAAACGACCAACCACGGTAAGGAAAAGACTAGTACAATGGCCACTTGAACATTTTATGATTAAAATATAACTTTTTACAAAAGTTAGACTAACCAATATTGTCTTTACACACTGTAATTACCTATAAAATAAGATCTGATAAACTAGATATAAATATAATTAGTACGCCCTGTATTTGTTAACGGAGAAAAAAAAAATCGGGAGCGGATAGAATCCACTTAGCTTATCATGTAATTATATTCAGTAACATGTTATGTAATTATTATCCCGCGCTGTGTATATGCGTTTTGGTATTGTTTTTTATATTATTTTTAATTGTCGGTTTTAATGCAAGTACCATAATGCTTCTAACTGTTATTTCACTAAATAAGAAACATTATTATAACAAACGGTTATGCCTTTTATTCTCAGCAGGTTAATGGTGTTTTGTTTGGGTTTTTGTTAAGCGCAAAGTTACACAATAGGTTATATATATGTGCTCTGCCAACCACAGGTATCGAAGCCCGATTTCTAACGTCATAAGCCTGCAGACTTACGATTGAGCCATTGGGGTAATATTGGTAGTATAATATTCGGCTTGTTAGTTATACCAATATGTCTTAGTATGGAATTGCTTTGGTTCTGGTTGAATGTTCAATGTCTTGCCTCCAGAAAATAATCGACTATTTTCGCTCGCACAAAAAAAAGTTGAATTTTGTCTTTTCTGTTTTATAGTTATACTCGTATAAAGCCTCGCCAGTGACGTTTCCCAAGGTAACAATAAACTTCCAATAAACTGTTTAATCAGCCAGGTTTTTTTTTTCGTAGCGTTTTCAGCAAATGGTCTCAAGAAACAAATACAAAAGCTTGATCTTAAGCCACGTGACTTTATCCCTAAGTGTATGATGATTGTATTGTGATACGATACATTCCAATCTTTATAAGTAAGACCGTGAGAACACTATATTCAATGAGCTATACTTATTACTGTATTGAATGTTTTAGTTCTGATATGTGTAGGTAGCTTTCTCTAACCAGAAGTGATTTTTAATTATTTAATCAACAGGTTATGTAAATAGAAACGTTGACATCGTTTATAAACAACCAACCATTATATCAATGGTTTTTAAGACAAGATATGATTGTTTTTTTTATTTATCAAAAAAAATCGATAACACAATTAAATATCTGCATTTGATGTCAAAATTTATTGAACATTTATTTTATCCTTTCATGTTATCTGAATAAATTTTCTTATCAAATTATCTGATATTGATTACTCCCAGCTCCAGTTTCTCCTCATAAAAGGATGTTCTTGATGATAAATGCAACTTTTGTAACCTTAAACTTGGGATCATGGCAAGATGGCGGCTGTCCTATTCAGTATTTTTCTGTTCGTTATCGGCCTACATTTCAACATGTGTGGAACACCGTGGCATCTCGTGTGATGGCGCTGCAGAAACACTTGGAAATAGGCCATCTAGTCCCTGGAAGGGAATACAGTCTCTTAGTTAATGCATACAATGAAGCAGGGACAACGGAAGCAGAATACACATTTCAAACATTAAATTACACCTTTGGTAGGTGATGATTCGTTAAGATGTTTTGTCAGATATTGGAAGGAAAAGTTGTATTGCAAGAACATAAGCTATGAATGCTTTTTATTTGGCCTTGGATTTGTATATTGATTATGAGAATGTTTGTCATTATTGTCAAATTCAATACTTTTTTGTCATATGGAAATTAATATTTTAACATAAAAAACTTTAAATTGACATTGTTTATGTTAGTTAAATAACGTGAATTATCAAGTAATAAGCAAGATTTATATTCATATATATGATTCGAGTAAAAACGAACCAGTTTTTGTTGTCCCTCTATTATAAACTTTTTCATATATTGATATTTGTCTCACAATTATAGATAACATTTTGAATTAAAATATCAAGAGAAAATTAGGCCATTTTGTCTTTTCAAAATGCTATTCGTTTTTTACAGTTACCTGTAATTAATTAATTTTTTAATTCAGGTATAGTTTTCCAATTATTGGTACGTTTTTGCTTGCACACAAAAACAATTATTACTATTTTTTTTGTCTCGTATAATTACACTAAGCGTCAGCAGTAACGCCACCACCAGGGAGGACTCCGGCAAGCAGAGACGCCATGTTACCCTTCTACCGAAACTTCACAGTGATATTGCCCGTAGTGTTCTCCATTATCGTGCTTCTTGTAGTTACCATTACTGTTTTAGTGTGCTTGAGAAGGCAATCGGACAGCAGTAGCAGAGACAGTTGTGGAGGTAATCAATCACAGAGCTTCCTGACATCTTGGTCCAACTGAATCCATATTTATTTATTTTTTGTTTGGCCTTAATCTAGTAGAACCATTATTGTAGTGAAATAAAATGACATTGAAAATTTCCTTTAATAGGAAAATAAATGTAAATTCATTTCAATAAGTAATTGTTTTTTTTAAACAAAATATATTATAACGTCTTAGGATAAAGCTTGGAAGTTATGTTTTAATACTTAAATGTTATGGTTAAGTATTATAAACGTAGTAGAAACAAAACTTGCTCGAATTAAAGAAAATATCAACTTCGGTATTGTGTCATTATTTTTATTCAAACTAGGATTTTAATTTAATAAATTTGATATTTAATTATGAATATGTTTTAATAACAACTGTATAAAGTTAGTGAATATCAATTAATTCTTTTGAATGTAGCATCTGTAAAGATTACGCATGCGTTCCATAAAAATGAGTTCAAAATTAATTTTTTTGTTTGTTTATTTCAAGTTAAGCACAAAGCTACGCAATAAGCTATCTGTGCTCTGTCCACCACGGGTATCGAAACCTGATTTCTAGCGTTGTAAGTCAACAGACATGCCGCTGTGCCACTGGTGGGCACAAAATTAATAAAAACTAAAATGCGGCTACATGATAAATAACGGTAATCAGAGAATGCTTAATTCGTTTTTGTTGTGCTTTTTGTAATGATCTCTCATCAGAGGTATGGAGAAGTAGTATTTCAGGTTTCTTAAAGAAGACTTCAAAGTCAGAGCCTAAATTAATGATTTTTCTAAGATACACAATCGCCCAAATTTGGTTTTGAAGCGTGTATTACAAAGTAGACAATACAAACTAAAGTAAACCTTGTTTGCTCTTCCAATACGATTTACATCGTGTGATGTGATTGGTTTCAAAGCACTTTTTATTAACAGTCAACATCGTGCATTGTAGAATCCATACGTAAATATCACGTGCCAACTAGAATTTTAACATATTTAATTTATTTTTTATTAGAAAGACAGAAATTACCATTTCTAAACTGTTCATTAGGTAACTTAAAACAACACTTCATCTTATTACACTAATATGGGCCCTGTTAAGAGGAATGTGAAAATAAAATACTTTGAAGTCAACCATTGTTGATGTAACTGCTTTTATTTGTAAATTTGAATTTAATGAAATTTTGGAAAAATTATGAGTGCGTGGAAAAGAAAACAATAAACGTCCTCCATATCTAGTAGAATAACCCTACCATCAAAAACATCCTTCGAATCTACTAGAATAAACCCATAGAAAGAAAAACACTGGTTGTCACAACAACTTCAAAAAAATAAAAATTCTTCCGTATCTATGAGAATAAATACAAAGCGACAAAATCCTTAAAACAATAAAAACATCTTCCGTGTGTACGAGAACAAACCCATGGCAACAAAAACAATAGTAATTGCAAAAACCTTAAAATAATAAAAACAACATCCTCCAGTATCTATGAGAATAAAGACACAGTAACAAAAATATTCGGTGTTACAACTTCAAAACAACAAAAACATTTTCCGTATCCACACAAATAAACCAAAAGAAAATGAAATATACAATTAAGATAATTAGAACCATCGTTAAATACCGTATTGGTCCTATTATAGGGCGATCTCGAATATAAGGCGACCCCATATTCAGAAACCATAGGAAATAAAACATAATTGAGTGTCATAACGTCCTTTATTAGATCCGTAAAATCAATACTATAACTGAACAGTCTGCAAGTGGATTAGTTGCAAGAATTAGCAATGACCTTGAGCGAACATCTGGCGTGTATGTATGCTATCTGTACATTCAGGAATGCGACAGGCTAGAATATGGGGTAGTTGTCTGTGGTCGGCCGTGATTATAAGGCAACTATGAATTTTACAGCCTAATTATAAAAAAAAATCGCTTTAAAGTCGGACCAATACGGTAGTATTTTAAATACCCTTTGTGGCATAAAACTCACCATTTCACTCTGATTAGATGATATTTGGATTTGTCCTTTTTTAATGCAAAGTACATTATTACAATTTATTTTATTTAGTTTTTTTTAATTAATGTTGAGCCAATATGACCGAAGTAAAGAAATTCGTTACAATTTCCAATACTTTTTTTTCTTCAGACAGTCAGCCACGAAAGGGTAGGCAAACGGAAAATGTAGGTATGATGGAATTTCCTCAGAAGCCGCTGAAAGACATGGAACCAACTTATAAACCTTCATACTACTCCTCACCAACTAGAAAACCAACACCTGTCGCTGCTGGAAGGAGGATTCGTGAGTAATTGGTTGGTTATAGAAGAAAAAAAAGTTGTTCATTTTTATCCAAATACTTTAAACTTTTCGCTGCTGGAAGGAGGATTCGTGAATAATTAGTTGGTTATAGTGTCAACATCAAAAAAAGTTGTTCATTTTTATCCAAATACTTTAAACTTTTCGCTGCTGGAAGGAGGATTCGTGAATAATTAGTTGGTTATAGTGTCAACATCAAAAAAAGTTGTTCATTTTGATCCATATACCTGAAATTTGTCGTTAGGATTCGTAAGTAATTAGTTGATTATAGTGCCAATATTTGAAAAAAAAAGTTGTTCGTTTTGATCCAAATACTTGAAATTGTTTATATTTATGTTTATAAATGTTGACTGGTGTGTATAAGTGTACTATAAATATAAGGAAGTTCATTAGGCTACTAAGAAGCTTTGTAAAAACTGCATATTATTGAATTGATCAAGGAACAGTTTACTTGCAGAGAATAACTCCAGTAGGTTTAAAAGTTTGGTAACTTGCTTACTATAACATAAAATACAAAGTGGATTGGTATTGGTATTTTCTGCCTGAAAGCCATCTTTTTGCGCAAAACGGCCAGGTCAGAGACCCTTAGGATTCAGATATAGCCGTCGCTAATTTTGAACTACTAATCAGAAGGAGAACAATCAGTCAGTAATACTCGCTGCCTTAAGAGATCATTGAATCCAATAACGGGAATGACACTTTTATAACATGCACGCGGATAAAAGTGCAAAGCCCTCCGCGACACAAACTTTGGACTTTCCAATACGCAGCCGACATATTAACTATTAGGCCACACCCAGCCCTGTAAGATACATGTAGAAGGAACGTTCTTGTATACTTGACGAAATATAACCTTAAAAATCCGAAAGAGCGGTAAGCAATCATCTCTTTATTTACTTTATTCAGTTCTTCAGCCAGTTTAATTTAAAAAATACATCTGTAAGTGACTAACCTTAGTGTCTATAAGATAAAGCTTTTAAAAAGAGCTATCATAATGTATTGATTGACTCTGACCGTCAGTTTCTGAATGTTAATAATTTAGTTTGTTTGTTTCGAATTTCGCGCAAAGCTACACTAAGGTTATCTGCGCTAGCCGTCCCTAATTTAGCAGTGAAAGACTAGATGGAAGGCAGCTTGTCATCACCATCTACCGCCAACCCTTGGGCTAATCTTTTACCAATGAATAGTGGGATTAACCGTCACTTTATATCGCCCCCACGGCTGAAAGGGCGAGCATCTTTGGTGGGACGGGTATTCGAACCCGCGATCCTCAGATCTCGAGCCAAGCGTCCTAACCACCTGGCCATGCCGGACCTAACAATCTGGAAAACATACACAGCGTGGTCACAAGTAAATAGACACCACCTTTTCAGAAAAAAAAAATTCAGTCATATTCACATGAATTGATATATTTATAATTTAATTAATATTTAGTAGATCTTCCTTTCGCTTCGTGGAGTTCGTTGATCCTTTGGGGCATCGTGAGAATCATCTCGTTAATTTTAAATTGTGGGATTTTCGCCCACTCTTGCTTCAAAACTTGGAGTAGCTCGCTCTTCGAAGTTGGTTTTTTTGGTTGTTTCTTGACTTGCCGGTCGAGTATGGCCCAGAGGTTTTCGATGGGGTTCATATCAGGAAATTGACTCGGCCAGGGCAACTTCTGGATACCATT
>NW_013665924.1:213992-217490 GCF_000517525.1 Limulus polyphemus
ATTATCTATATCTTCAATCTATCTCTTCGATCTATCTACACAGCGTGGTCACAAGTAAATAGACATCACCTTTCCAGAAACAATGAAATTCTTCAGTCATATTCACATGAATTGATATATTTATAATTTAATTAATATCTAGTACATCTTCCTCTCGCTTCGTGGAGTTCGTTGATCCTTTGGGACATCGTAAGAATCATCTCGTCAATTTAGATAGTGCGATTTTCGCCCACTTCTGCTTCAAAACTTGGAGTAGATTGCTCTTTGAAGCTGGTTTTTTGTTGTTTCTTGACTTGCCGGTCGAGTATGACCCAGATGTTTTCGAAGGATTCATGTCAGGAGATTGGCTCGGAAAAGGCAACTTCTGGATACCATTTTCTTCCTGCCACTTTTGGGTGTTTCTAGCAGTGTGACACGGTGCTCCATCTTTCTGGAACAACGTTGTGTTCTTGTCCACGAAACCCGAGAAATAAAGAGGCAAGAGTCCTTCCTCCAATATTTCGACGTATTTCGCAAAATTTATGTTGCCAACACACTCCACTAAGCTCGATCTCCCACCAACCCAAACAGCTCCCCAAACCATCACGCTGAAACTTCCATGCTTCACAGTTGGCTGCAATCTGTTGAGCCAAAACTCTTGGTGAGGCATTCTCCAGACCCATGTCCTTCCACTGTCCGAATTGAGTGAATCTTGATTCGTCTGAGAACAATAGGTCTTCCAAAAGTCCAGAGGCTTGGTCATCATATCACTTGCCCACTTCTTTCGTCTGATTATGTTGGCAGGTCTTCCGTCTAGCTGCTCTGCAACGATAACCCAATCTGTGGAGAATCCGTTGAATAGATTTCGGGCTCATCCCAACAACTTTGGCCACTTCTGCAGTCGTTAATCTGGGATCCATTTCGATGCTCCTCTTGACAGCCCTTTTTGTCCTCCTCGATGCACCAGGACGACCCGGACGCTGCTCAAAAGTTTCCTTGCCGTGTTTCCTGAACTGCACGATGATTATGTTGACTGTCGAAAGCGGGATTTCCAAATTCTGCGAAATTTGCCGCTGGCTTATTCCACCATCTGCTTGACCAACTACCCTTCCTCTAACAAAATCTGACAATTCGAGAGAACCTTGAGTTTTAGACATGTTGTAGCACAAGATAATTAATGTGCGGACCATTTTCATTTATATAGTGCTCTGTGAACACAAATTAGTTAGCATAAATCAGTTAAATGACGAAACATTAGGTGTCTATTTACTTGTGACCACTCAGTGTATTGTTTCGTCTGTGTTCGTTTGTTAATTTTCCGTAGAAATTCTTCCCGAGAAACTTCAGCGATACAAGTCCTTTCCTAATTAAAAAATAGTTTATTCTTTCTCAATTCAACTTTGCAATACACTTAATTTCCACAGTCAGTTTAACTTAAACACACGCTATAATTTACAACGATTCACACACTTTACTTACAGTCACTACCGCTCACTTGACTATATTAACTGTGTCTATTATCTTCAATCTCTGTATCTGCTACTCCAGTTCCGATTAATTCTCTCGCTTTATTTACCGCGCTTATATACAATAAGATCGCGCGTTTAGCAAATGCTAGGACGTTCGACAGGTTCCTCGATTTTTCTAGAACTCCAGTGCATGCTCCCAGCGTCGCGCGACTTCCGCTGTCGTAACAATATTATTGTTTCATTAGATCCGCTTATCAAAATGTTCATCATTGATAGCTAAGGAATAGAACAATTACGTAATTTCTATACATAGTTACGTATTTTTACTGTGACAGTCATGCTTGACCACGTAGTCTGAAAAGCACTTGATAATTGCAGAGGACATGTCAAACAAAGCACCTGCACCAATATTATTTCAAGAAATAGTTTTATCTAATAAACCTATTACTAGAAAATGGTGATCTTTAGGAAATTTTGAGCAGTATACCAATGAACAGGCCTCTTTATTTGTGTTGTACCTGTGTTATAGATAGGGTGAAATAAATGAAGCTAAATACAGTCTTGGCTCACTTCTGCAAACGTCTAATAAAGCCCCCCAGTGGCATGGCGGTATGTCTGCGGACTTACAACGCTAGAATCCGGGTTTCGATACCCATGGTGGGTAGATCACAGATAGCCCATTGTGTAGCTTTGTGCTTGATTACAAGCAAACGTGTAATAGATGAAGACGCGCTTTTCCTGCGTCTTCACCCGATATGCAATCTCACTTACATTTTCTATAATCCGTAATTGTTTATTTGTAGTTGTGGTTATTTTTCTATGCTTTTAAGTAGATATGAAATATAATCTTAATTTATGGCATGACAAACTTTTATATCACGTCCTTCATTCGTAATCCAATTAGTCTCATCACCCGAATTTTCACAACTCCAGGAACTTTATTTAGCACGAAGTAAAAGCAGTAATTATAATATTCTAGTAGGCCATCTCTCGACAAATATATTCACTACTTTTAATGTCTAATAGAGCTTTAAATCCTACAAACTAATATAGATAATTCATTACATTTTAAGAATTATATAGTTTTATGAAATATACTTTTTCAATAAATACAAACAGATAAAATTCTAAGTAAAAGCCTTCTGCCTTTCAAATATTCTGTTGCGTGTGAATTTTGATTATTAACGTTTGAAAAAAACCAAATTATTATTATTATTGATGCAGTAACATATTAGTTAAGGAAATTACTAACTATTCCAATAGCTGAGTTCTTATAAATACTTTCTTATCTCTTACTTTTAAGACTGAATAATTGCACTTCCAATATTGGATTATTTCATCTTTTTTTTTTTTTTAGAATATATTAAATTGTGAACTTTTTCTACATCAGGACGAAGAGACGATAACCACGAATATGCTGAGCCCTATGCTTCTGTACCACCACCACGCTGTGTTGTGGACGAAAGGAGTTGCCCAGTTGTGTTATCTGTAAGTTATTGAACGTCACCCTCACATTACACTGACAGCTTTGCTTTTAAAAGTGGACTCGTAGGCTGTGTGAAAAGTTAATTTATTCAATGACAAAATACGGTAATCTACGAGTGTCCGAAAACTATGTTAACAAATTTAATGTATTTCATTCCTGAATTTTTTGAAACGTCTATTGTACCTGTGTCACGCTGTCATATACTTCCATTACTTGAGCATGGAAGCATATTATGTTAATATAATAATAAGTTGGCAAACAACGATTTCGACAAAACATGTAGTATGTCCCCCGAAAAATAAATCACTTCATTATGCTTTTAAATTGTTGACTGCCAACGTATTAACATACTTTCATTGGTTTAATGTGATTTTAATAGCCATTGGCCCATAAGCTACCGAGTTTGTTAACATAATTTCCGGATACCATATATATATATATATATATATATACGCCTAGTAACTACTATGTACACAATCAAATAGTTTTAGGTCAGCCAAACAATGTAGGTAAGTACTCAAATCCTCCGAGGTTTGATCACGCACAAAGTTTCATATTATTATT
>NW_013665924.1:218360-227903 GCF_000517525.1 Limulus polyphemus
CTTCATCAGTAAATGTCCTATCATCGGTAACAGTCACATCAGTGGTAGTATCTCCACCAAGAGCTTCACCGTTTTCCTACTCAAAACTGAGTAGTTTCTTCTTCGACGGTGGCACGTCTTCAGCAGCGTCATTTGTTCGGTTGTCCACGTCGTCCCAACTGAAATGATCTGGACCATGATAACGCCAAAGCCTGTTGGCATGCGCCACTTTTGGCTTACCTTTGGCTTAAATGTGGGCGTGAGAATAGTCACGTGATCTCGCTGACGCAACAGTACATACATGGTATAATACACAACACTAGGACCAATTGCAGTTTACTATGATTGTGAGCGTGTAACGATGAAACCAATAGCAGCTTACTGTAATTATACGTTTGTAACAATGAGACCAATAGCAGTTTAATGTGATTGTGAGTGTACAATACTGAGACTAATAACATTTTGCTATAGTTGTGAATGTCAAACAATGAGACCAACAGTAACTGACTATAATTTTGAGTGTATAATACTGAAATCAACGCCAGTTTATTAATGATTGTGAGTTTGAAACATTGAGGCCAATAGCAGGTTTACTATCGCTGTGAATGTTATATTTTGATACCAATAGCAGTTTGATATGGTTGTAAATATTGCACTATGATGCGACTAATGGCAGTTTATTATGACTATGAATATAAAAAGGTGCAGTAAATCGAATTTCACTACGACATTGTGTGATAAGTACTAAGTTAACTTTTAAAAGATGGTGAATACCTTTCTGAACAACTGTAACATGGACTTGTAAAATGTTTATGAAATGGAAGATGCGTCACAACTGTGCTGCTGTTTGTTTTTCTTACTTCAATACAAACTAGAATAACCTAAAATTAGCCTCAGCCTAAATTAAAGATGAGGGACCACCTACAAATACGGAAACAATTACACAATAACAAATAAATTACTCTTTATAATTAGAATAACCTAAAATTAACCTAAGCCTAACCTAAAGATGAGGGACGACCTACAAATACGGAAACAATTACATAATAACAAATACATTGCTCTTTATAATTAAAATAACCAAAAATTAACCTAAGCCTAACCTAAAGATGAGGGTCGACCTAGAGATATGAAACAATTACATAATAACAAATACATTACTCTGCAAACAGGCTTCTTTCACGTATCTAGTTTACTCTCGCAAGGTTTGTAGTAAGATTTAATATTGACAAGGATGCAACCACAGTATCCGCTAAATAATAAATTTTTATTTTATTTGTGTTTAATCGCAAAGTTACACAACTAACTATCTACACCGTGGATATTGAACCCCAATTTTTAGCGTTATTAATTTACCAATTAGCTACCGGATTAATATATCCCACCATTTTCACAATTTCGTAATAATCACATTTTTCATTCGTATGAAATCTAACATTATACGTTTCGTGTTCGTAATTTCGTAATTTTATATTTTATTTTATTTACCAAATATGCTTTATTTTGATTCAGTAAGACACACACACGTGACAGACCCTCCAAGAAAAACATTACCTAAATTTTAATATAATATAGATCAATGACTAACTTTTAATAATATATTTACTTAAAACCTCTGTCTTCCCTAATAATAGACGAGAAATGATGGACCGTATGCTACAATTAAAAGGAGTCCTCCACGTCCTGTGTGTTATTTACCTTCAATGAGCCAGGGTAAGTATAAGTAATTCTTAATCAGAATTCTATCTGGACGAAGCGTCTATCAAACCGAAGTACAAGGTATAGCATAAAAGTACTATCACTCTGGTCTTTTCACTCAGCTGAGGAACAGTAACAGAAGTAACTCCAACAAGATATTATGTATCTTTGAGATGACTTATTTTTGTGGTTATACAGCCTCATCTGGACAGCGACTGTCGCCAGGAAATACATTTATTCTATGAGTTCTGTTACTATTTGGCCATCCTGTACATTTTAATGTATGCCAATCCAATATTTCTTGAGAAAAAACATATTTTAGGAATAACTGAATAATCATCTCTTTACTCGTTTCTAATACAGACCTTGTAGGTGGATTTCATATAATCACGAAATGACAGAAATTAATAATAATCTAAAAGATAAATTACTTAAATGGATTTCTTAAGTAAAAGATAGTGCATCTTTATACGTTATAATGCAAACCAGTTTTGAAAACAATTTCTGATAATAACTCTAATTGAAATGTCTTGTGGTGAATATTTCATTGGCTAAAAGACAACTCATGTGACTAAACACTTGATAAAAAGATAGAATTAATTAAGTTTCGATTTTTCTTAATTGTTGAATCTTTTAATTTAAATCATTCGAGCTTCGGTCGGATGTGGCGTAGTTGAATGACTGACTATCGTGCGTATTTTGAACATTAGTGGTTAACGTAAAAGTTATAAAAGTAACTATTAGTCCCCGTATTCGGTTCAAAGAACCTGATAAAGACCTTATGGTAGCGGGTGCTGCTGACTGGTTGCCCTTCCTCTGGCCAGGAGGTCAAAATTAGGAACGTCCATAGATAAACCCTATAAATCTTTAACCTCCTCATTTACTCTATGTATTGCATAAAGTGCCGTTCATATTGAAAATTCCCTTTCTATTCTAGCTATCAGCTACTAAGCAGACCGAGCGTGGCCTATTGGTTCGCGCCCTGGACCTTAGAGCTCAGGCTCAGTATTTCACTTAACCGTATCCTCACAAACAAATTGTTTTCCGCATTTTGATGTCGTGCATGTGTGCATTATAATAGTGACTGTCAAATCCCACTATTAGATCTGAAAGAGTAGCCCAACAGATGGAGGTGGGTGGTGTTGACTAGCTGTTTTCCCTCTAATTTATCAATTCCAAATCATGGACGGCCCTCAAGTAGTTTAGTGCAAAGTAAAACAAGCAAACTAACAAAATTAAAAATATTAAGCATCGAATATATAATGGCTTTCACTCTGTAATATATCTTTTTATATGAGCATAGGTTTTGTACGTTCAGTAAGAAAAAAAAAAGAGTTCTTCACGGTATACATGTGGATAATAAGTTTCGTGTTAACCTTAGTTTCTAAGTGTGTGAAAGATGATTAGTCTCCCCCCTTCCCCCCCTGTGCTTAATTCGGACTTAAATATTCAACTGGAAGATTAACTAGAGTTTACTCTTTCATCAGAAGAGTAATAATGAGATATTTATACGGCTCTACTTGGCCTAACTAATATAACTTAATGTCTGAAGTCAGTACTGTAAAACCTTTAGCGAAGACATTCAACGAAATGCCTGTTCTAACAAGTGGGCATAACATTATTTTTCTCTGTACCCTAAAACGGTTTTATTTTGATACTGACTTCACGCCCATTCAAAGGTTAAATCTTAAGAAAAAAACTGTTGAAAGGAATTGGAAAAAAGTCAAGTAATTTCTCTAAGGCGACGCACGTGAAACTACTAACGTGATAGAAAATGTAAGAATTCTTTCAACGACCCTCATTTTACAGTATCTAACGTCAGTTTACTCATGTAAAAGTCAGCAAACCCAATAGGACGCGGGCAAGTAAAATAAGAGTCCCAAGTCATTTCCATAACCTCCTCACATGAGCAATGTGAAGTTTAACCCTAATTACATGATTAATAGTGTAAATTATGAAGGAAGTATTTAAAAGATTCGATAACATACACATCCTCTTACCCTTTTTTTTTCATCACTTCCCTTAAAAATATTGTACATACAGATCATAAATTCTTTATTAATATATATATTCGTAGGAGTCAAACTAAGGTCAACCCAACAGGCGACGTCCCCTGAGCGATCATATTGTCAGTCTGGTTCAAGTCCATCTGGGTCCAGTGGAGATAGACCGTGTAGTATGTGAAGGTAAAATAAGATATCGTGAGTAAAACATACGTGATGACTATGCAAATACAGGCTCAGTGATATTAAAATAATTAGTTGTCAATAGATGGCGGTAAATACGTATGGAACAAAATCAGAGACATTTGCTTCAAGTATTAAAATCTTTAACAATAATTTTGAAAATTTAAAATACTTTAAGAAATACACTTTAGCAATTTCTTCTTTCTTTTTGCAGTTAAGAAAGTTTCTGTAGCCCCGCGCTTATAAATAGAAGTCAACTGACGTGCTGCAAAGACCCCTTTAGGTACAAATTACATTGAAATTCATTTAGTATACATACTGTTTGTAATCACACTTCCAATCACTCACTAAGTAATCTCAATCGAGAATTTTTTTTTAGGGTTTCAGAAAAATTGGCATTTTTCTAAACAACAATAAATCCAAGCTAATCTTCTATGGCCATTGATAGGACTAGAATAACAAAAAACGTGTATTGGTTTGTTGCCAAAGGCGGTTGCATTAATATATCTTAGATGTTTTAACGGAATCTTCCTTACTTTATCTCTGAGACCATATGGTGACGAAATACGTTTTATAACTAGGTTTATAAATTCTCTTACTCTATAGGTGTCGGCTTGATAACGCACGTAGACATTTAGGTGCTGAAACGGAAGCAAAGTAGTAGAAAAAAGGTTGTTAAAATAAACGTTTTTTTTTGCTTTATCTTAATGATTGTTTGTAATTGAGCACAAAGGCTACACAATGGGCTATCTGTGCTCTCCCACCACGAAACCCAGTTTCTAGCGTTGTAAGTCCGCAGACATACCGCTGTGCCACTGGGGGGGGGGGGGGCTTATCTTAATGAGGGCTAAACTTTAAAGCGCTTAATATTATCCATAAATAAGCTTATATACGTCGCTTATTAAACGTTGATATCATTCATATAATTCAAATAGTGTAGCTCCTAGTTCCTACCATAAATTAAACTGTTCTTGTTTGTCTTTAGTTACAGGTTGTAAGGGTTCTTCCGTTTCTCCCTACGTGACATCCTCTCTTTTGTACATGCCCTTCTGCAGTGATTGTCTTCCTAAGTTCTCCAGTGGCTGAGTATTTGTATTTCTCCGTCCTCTTTTACAAGTCTTTATGAAACGCATGATTCCTCGGAAGATCGCTAAGAAGTTTGTAATAGCTGTAATCAATCTGTACATTATTGAGTTATTAATACAAGGTCTAAATGCCTCATTATTGAGTTATTAATACGAAGTCTAAATGCCTCATTATTGAGTTATTAATACGAAGTCTAAATGCCTCATTATTGAGTTATTAATACAAGGTCTAAATGCCTCATTATTGAGTTATTAATACGAAGTCTAAATGCCTCATTATTGAGTTATTAATACAAGGTCTAAATGCCTCATTATTGAGTTATTAATACGAGGTCTAAACGCCTCATTATTGAGTTATTAATACGAAGTATAAATGTCTCATTATTGAGTTATTAATACGAGGTCTAAATGCCTCATTATTGAGCTATTAATACGAGGTCTAAATGCCTCATTATTGAGTTACTAATACGAGGTCTAAATGCTCATTATTGAGTTATTAATACGAGGTCTAAATGCCTCATTATTTAGTTATTAAAACGAGGTCTAAACGCCTCATTATTGAGTTATTAATACGAGATCTAAATGGCTCATAATTGAGTTATTAATACGAGGTCTAAATGCCTCATTATTTAGTTATTAATACGAGGTCTAAATTCATCATTATTGAGTTCGAAAATTACTTATACCCATCCAACAATATACAGAGTTATTTGCTTTTTTTTCATTTTTCAAATTTGCAATTTTCGATTTGACAAACCATTATTTTTAACTTCTTATTCGCAGTTTTTTTAATAACCGTACAGTTAAAACTTTTTCATTCCCATCTTGGACGTTCAACCATTATCTGCAAATGTTTTATCTTCGAATTAACTATAAACTAACTTTTTTATTTGTAATATGTTATATTTTACTTTGAGAAATAATCTCACGATTAACCTTTACTAATTTATTCTATAACCTTATCTTAGTAAAAACATTTCTGTGTCCTTTTAGTAAAATACCAACACAGACATGGTTCCGATTGTATTGAATAATATATTGTTTAACACTAATAAACAATTTATTACCAAATACTTATTCTCTAGTCAGGTTTTGTTTTCTTGTGCTTTATACAAGTTAGCATAAAAGTCACCCACCATTATGATATTACCGAGTCAATCCCTTACTCATTTTTTTTCTAACTCGAGTTTATGTTTCACTAACTCTATATGTTTTTCTTTTGTTAAAATAATTGGTTATGATATCAACGGTGCACATTTCTAGCAGTTCTGAGAACAGTACAGGATTAAAGTGTGGTGGTGTACGACTTTTGTCGCACCCTGTACATTGATTTTTTTTCCCATTATTTCCAGCATATTGAAGAAGCTGAGCCATCATAGAATGGGCAATTTTTTTTATATATATGTGAAAGGTGGTTTTGGTTTCTTTTTACTTCATGGAACTTTCGTTATGTTTTGTTATTCCTTACTTATCTTCTTTTTTAATAGAAATGCTTTTCTCTGCTGACTTCTTTTGTGTAGAGCATGATCATTTGTGTGCCTTTCATCAACTCATTTCGATCAATGTAGAGGTCGCTTTTCGTGTTCATCACCAGAATGCACTTGGGTAATAACAAATGTTAAAAAAAAACGTACTGTATGTATATATATATAAAGATGTATGTAAGATAAATGTTGTTTTTTCTGCATTTTTTTTTCTGATATAGTCCAGAAAAATAAAGTATTTTGTAGTTAAACACACACACAATCGGATAACAACAAGAGTTTATACTTTGTGTCAAGAGATTGATAATTCATATCAAAACCCGTATGGAATTTTAATTATGACTACTTGTGCTTGCCAGTTTTTTTATCTTTAAATTTAAATGATTAATGTATAAAAACATCTCACGTTTCTTCTATATATGTTAAACTATCCTGTGAAAGTTAAAAATCCCATAATTAAACGTGTGTTATGCTAATTATTATAAGAAACGTGGTTGACATTCGTCACAAAAATTATATAGTTCGCTTCGTAAAAAAAAACAAAAACAAAAAAAAAACAACAACACAAGAATAAATCATAAGATAAAAAAACAGTTAAAATTCAAAATGAGTAATAAAATATATGTTTATTTTTTAACCGTTTTCAAAAATGCCAGTTATTTGTTGGCCTGTCCCACGTGATTTGGTATTTTGCATATTATAACAAAAGTGATATAAAAATGGATAGACACGTTACTACTGTCAAATGACGTCTGACCATTAGGGCCCATTGGTTTTTGGTTTTTTCCATGGTGAAAAAAAAAAACACGTCATCGAGACTCGTTTTACCATTGACGTTTATTTGCTTACGACAGTATTCAAAAAAATATACATATGTGACACTGTGCTCTTCAAAAGCTGGAAACTCTTGAGTATTGGGAATTACGATTGAAGCTCAAACAAAGTGGTGTGAAACTCAAAATAACTGTGTTTTTTGTTTTTTACTTTAAAGAATAGGTTACGTAAAAATACAAAGAAAACCGTTGTTTGTAAATAATTCGTTTCACCACTTGTTACTGAGTTATACCTGTTTCGGCGAATTTCACCCTCATCAGTAACCCTGGACAAGGGTAAAACGAAGAAATAAGACAAGGCTTGTTATTGTGGTGGACTATATATACACTACACACACATGGTGTTTTTTTGTTGTATTCTACCCACTACAATGAACCTATAATGATATAAGATTTGAAAGAATATATAGCATATAACAGTGACAATTGTCGAAACAAATGATAAATTTGGCTTCATATTTATTTTTAGTATAATTAAAAAAAAAACTTGTCTAATGAATAATTTAGAAGAATAAATAAGTAATATCCATGCTACGTATTCTTCAAATCCTATAGTAAAATAGGTTCACACTGGTAAATAAAAAGCAACTACAACACCGTACACGTTACCGAATTCACACAAATCATCCTCAGTAAATTCCTACAGTAAATTCAAACTCATAATTACAACTAATAGGCTAATTATTAAGTATAAGTTTATGGTTACACTGACAAAACCAAACGCCATTTAATTGTACGTATCTATGGGGATCTTTTACAGAACCAGTCACCCCTTATCACCCCCCTGCACCTCATCCATCTACGCACACATTGTGAAATTACTGGACATAAATTCTTTTCAACAGATTTTAAAGTTTTAGCTACATGTCATACAGGTTTGGAACTTCTAATTAAAGAGAGTATACTTATTAACAAAATATCCCTATCTTAAATAATAAATCTGCTTGTTGAACCAAGCTTGTTTAATTCTTTCTCACTTACTGTATAGATACTTTTACAAATTTATTTAGTGTTGGTCTGTATTATATCGAAGTTCACTTACTGGGTTTTACAGCCCCCCCCCCCTACACATAATATTGCCCTTACAAATGTTTACCGTAGTAATGAGCTTCTATTTAACATCCAGGTTATTAATTGTAATTATAGTTTTGTGTTTGCTGTAGGAATTTGCTGAAGATGGAATGTGTGTATTCCGAAACGTTCATTGAATATGTTGTTATTCTCCCTATACGCGTAGTTCGAACACAGATTTATAAGAAAAGTAGTCTTTAAAACCTTGTTGAGGAAAAATAATAACTTCGGTTTCTTCAGTAACAGCTAAGCGAATCTACCATTCATGAAGGAAAACTAAAGAAAGAACAACGCCTAATGTGTATAACAGCGCACATTAAATGAGTTTGAGCCATTGACTCCAACACTATTGAGTTTTACGGCCAGAATTACCATTAGGTGTTGTTGTGGCAGTTAAAAGAAACAAACCTCAGATGGTCCCTGTTTGTTGTAATCATAGTTTTATATGAATCATAGTTTCTTTTCCAAGTTTTATCTGGCTCTGATACTCAAACTGGATATAAATTTGGACTGCATTTTTAGGTTATGACCTCTTATGTGAATATTTAATATACATAAAGACATTCAAGATCAATTTATGGTCAAATATAAGATTCGTTATTGTATAAGACAAGGGAATATTGTACTGACATAAATCGTGTTGGGTCAGACAAGAGTAGCCCAGGAGTTAATAATGGGTACTGTTTAATAGCTGTCTTACTCCTTGTCTATTGGTTCCAAATAAAGACGACTAGCTTAATTGGTCCTTGAGTACTATGACGCGAATAATCGAAAACAAAACAAAAAACTCCTCTAATTTTTACTATCATTAGGGTTAATGAATTTGAAATTCATTTCTGGTAATCTTAACAGTAATTTGTTCTCTTTTTACTTTCTTGAGCTTTCATTTCCATTTAATCAATTATATTTTATTCTTAGTAATCGTTATATTGCAATAATAATTATATCGTGTCTTATAATGGGAATAACTGAAACATGGTTAAACGTAGCTGACTTTGTTGACAGAAATTTCTTTGAAATACAGGGTTAAGCTATTTAATAGGGATAGAGTATTAAAGAGGGGAGGTGGAGTGGCTTTATATGTAAAATGTGAGTCACATCCTGTTGAATTTGAGAATATCAAAGATGATAGCAAGGAGATTGAATCCATTTGGGTTTCTATTAGTGTATATAAAGGAAAAAAGGCTTTTAGTAGGAATTTGCTACA
>NW_013665924.1:228868-236972 GCF_000517525.1 Limulus polyphemus
GTTAATTAAGTCATAATTATGGGTGATTTTAATTTCAAGCATATAGATTGGAAAATGCTAGAGTCAAACCATGAGGGAGAAAGGTTTTTGGAAACTGTTCAGGATGGCTTTCTTCATCAATTAGTCAAGGAACCTATTAGAAACAATGCTATTTTAGATTTATTGTTAACTTCAAATACGGAAATGATCGACAGCGTAGAAACTGGGGAACATCTGGGTGCAAGTGATCACTGCTCTATTAGGTTCGATGTTTTGCTGCATATGGAGATAAGGACTAATGATATTTTGGTTACAAATTTCAAAAAAGCAAATTTTGAAGGGATGCGACAAGAATTGTCTGTTGTGAATTAGGCAGCTGAGATACTTGGGGACACTGATCAGATGTGGAAAAGTTTTAAAGATAAACTCTTAAATATTCAAGATAAATATATTCCTTATAGAAAGAAAAGAATAGTTGAAAATAAACAACCAGGTTGTTCCACAAATAGTTTAAAAGATAAAATTAAAGAAAAGCATAATAAATTTAAATTGACTGGTATGACAGGAGATTATAAAAGATCAAGAAAGTTGGTAAAAAAGGAAAATGGGACATGTATGAGAAAAGGTTGGCTGAAAATGTAAAAATTAACAGTAAATATTTCGCTAAATACATTAAGGTTAAACAAAATGTTAGGATGGGGGTAGGACCTTTGAGGGATGATAAAGGAAGACTAATATCTGATGATTATCAGATGACTGGGTTATTAAATATTGCTTTTTCTTCGGTTTTTACTAATGAAGATTTGAGCAGTGTTCCACATCTTGAACAGTTGATAAATGGAAACGAGATCGATCTATTCTTAGACTCCGAATTTTAAAACTGAGAACAAATTCATGAACTGGACGTAGATTGATCCCATCATTTAAAACACTAGGTGTTTACTGTGATCAGCAACTGTTTTGAATGACGTCTAACTAAAGGTATTTTATCTTACATTGAATAGAAGTACATTTTTCGTATTTCTAGCGTTTCGAATTGCATGTGAAGTCGTTTCACTTGCAAGGAATGTCAGTATACCATGAATTTGTTTACTATTTTTCAATTATGAAAACAGATATTTATATTAGTAATAGTTTAAAATGCTTTAGATTCTATAAGAAAACTTGCAAGCATATATTGACTCTAGGAAAGTTTGTTTGTTGTGAAGCTCAAAGCTATCTGTGCTATGCCCACCACGAGTATCGAAACTCGGTTTTTAGCGTTATAAGCCCTTAGACTTATCGCTGAGCTACTAGGAGGCTACTGAAAATCTAAAAATGAAATACAAATATATTATCTAAGAGACCATCCTTCCGTTTAAGTTTTTTTTATTGTTGTTGGATCTCTGAAGAACATAAGGATTGAGACATGTCATACTAACGTAAGTACTTAGAACATAAAGGATTGAGTCACATGATACCAACATAATTATTTATAAACATAAATGATTCAGTCACATTATACCAACATAAGTATTTATAAACATCAATTATTAAGTCACATGATACCAGCATAAGTACTTACAAACATGAAGATTAAGTCATATTATACTAAGTTAAGTACTTACAAACATAAAGAATTGAGTCGCATGATACCGACAGAAGTGTTTACAAACATAATGATTGAGTCATATTATATTACCATAAGTACTTACAAACATAAAAGATTGAGTCATTTAATACCAACGTAAGTACTTACAAACATAAAAGATTGAGTCATATGATACCAACGTAAGTACTTACAAACATAATGATTGAGTCATATTATATTAACGTAAGTACTTACAAACATTAAAATTAGTCACTAGCTATCAACGTAAGTACTTACAAACATAATGATTGAGTCATATTATATTACCATAAGTACTTACAAACATTAAAATTAGTCATATGATACCAACGTAAGTACTTACAAATATAGTGATTGAGTCATATTATATTAACTTAATTACTTACAAACATAATGCAATATTTTTGAAAACTAATACCCACAGAATCATTGATGTATATTTCTCCCACAAAAGATTACAGTTCGACGATAAAAACCCATTGTGTCAAGATTCGTTATATGAATATCCTTCTACCCAGTAAAGTATTATATAATTGATACTTGAAACCGTCGGTACTTGGTGAACCTCCATTATTACAGAATTGAGGAAAAACGAAGACAGTTGTAAGTTTCACGAAGGCGAAGTACCCGATGACGCCTTTACTGGAGATTTTGTGAAACGTACAATTATCTTTGTTTTTTTTACTCAATCCAGTAAAATATTAATATTGTACACCAAACTGGGTCTCCTCAGTCATGTGGTTCTGAAATTAATAAAAGTTCCTACTGGAGACTTTCGGTTTCTCTTTAGTACTCCCTCTTCCCCCTGTGATCAAGTAAAAAGATCAGGAAATAGAATCGAGGCTTAGTACTCCCCCCTTTCCCCCTGTGATCAAGTAAAAAGATCAGGGAATGGAATCGAGACTTAGTACTTCCCCCCTCCCCTTCCCTCTGTGATCAAGTAAAAAGATCAGGGAATGGAATCGAGGCTTAGTATTCCCCCTTCCCACTGTGATCAAGTAAAAAGATAAGGGAATAGAATTGAGGCTTAGTACTCCCTCTTCCCCCTGTGATCAAGTAAAAAGATCAGGGAATGGAATCGAGGCTTAGTACTCCCCCCTTCCCCTGTGATCAAGTAAAAAGATCAGGGAATGGAATCGAGGCTAGCAGTTTAATTACTCTTTCTTTTTTCTAACGAAATGAAATGGTAGGAGGAGAATCCAGAATCAGTGAGGTGTTATTTTTGTGGTATATAGACCCCAGTTTTGCTCTGTTCATAAACGTATTCATGCATCTTACTTTCTTTAGTATATTAATAGTAAACAATAGAACAAGATAAACAAGAATATCTTAACACATCGGCACTCAAAGTCAATGACAAGTTTGAATCTGAGGTTTCTATTTGGGTTTTTCCTAGCTACATTTTAAAATAACGTAGATCTAGTCGCATCGTGATTTTATAACCACGAATAAATATTTCTTTCTTAGGATAGAGATTGATCAAAAATACGTTCTTAGAAAAACCTATTTTCCCATAGGCGTAAATAACTATGAAATTTCAGTTGGGGAGGAGAGGGGACTAAGTCCTAAAATGTACCGGAGACCATGTATGCTTTAGATAAACACGTTTTATTTAATACCTTATGTACTGGTTATTTGAATTTAAATGTTGTAACAAGCCCCATATCTAGCTACGTCCGTTTTTACTTATGATTAAGGAAGAAAACTGTGTCTTACTATTTTGATGAATACAATATCTTTAAGCTAGAACTGGCACTAACTTCAGTGCAGCTTATTACAGGAAAATAAGCACTCTAAGTGCAGAATCAGATAATAAATCTTTAAGGTTACCAATATGTACAGTAAGAAACATTTATAAACCTGAATGGATATTTTTTTCACTTTATATTTAAGTGCAAGTAATAGTCATCAACGTGTTAGGCATTTGGCTATTTTGGGTTACCAATAAATCATTTCTAATATATTTTAACGAACAATCAAATACGTTGGCGTAGGACACTCACTTAAGTATTGATAATCATAGATTCCGAAAACAGATACTGGTAATCAACAGTATTAGTCCACAACTAAAGCAGACCCCTATTCAGTTGAATTATCCACATGTAAGGAAATTTATACTGAGTCGTCGGACAATGAAATGTAGGAGAACAATAGAATAATTAAATTAAAAGGACACTATTATTTTTGAAATGTAAGAGAACAATGGAATAATTAAGTTAAAAGGACACTATTATTTTTGAAATGTAAGAGAACAATAGAATAATTAAATTAAAAGGACACTATTATTTTTGAAATGCAGGAGAACAATAGAATAATTACGTTAAAAGGACACTATTATTTTTGAGATGCAAGAGAACAATAGAATAATTAAGTTAAAAGGACACTATTATTTTACCACTGTAAAATGATTATAGTTTGATTTATGTAATTTTTCTTCGAAATTTTGTAGCTTTCAATACCAAAGCCACAACACTGACTAGATAAAAATCTTGAGAAAGTTTTACTTAAACATAACAGTCAGTGACGTGCACAGGAGGGTGACTGGGTGGGTTCAAGCCGCATCTCCTCTTATGTTCCGAAAGTGCCCTTTTTACCAGTCATAACAAATTGCCCAAAATTTGCCCTAAAAGACACGCCTGATTCCACATCTTGCTTGCTGCAAGCTAGGAAAAAAATATTTAATCTTTAAAATGCACACAGGAACTTGTTTAGTTTCTAAAAGTATTTATAAGACCGATTGAACAGGAATAAAAGAGGATCTGTTTGCTTCTCATGGCTTTCCACTCTACGTGTACCTTAGGCAACCCACAGTTTCCCCTAACACCTCCCACACTCGTCAAAAAAAAAGTCTTGCCTTATGATGTTGCTTACAAAATGCCCTTTTCTGTCAATGACCCCCTGCCCTTTTAACATCCTCTGCACGTTACTGATGGCAGTTACATCAATATTTTTGTTCTATTTAAATTTTTCTGTTGTTTAGCTTATGTGCTACAAAAGAAAAATTCGGTATATGTTTTGACCAATACTCTTAGTTTACGAACAAAAAACAGTAAAACAACATTAATTTCACAATTACGAGAAAGTTCCTGATACGGAATGTCAGCTTCGTAGGTTTTGAATTTCGACTAATTTTTTGCATATATATATATATTTAATTTATTCCTAAAAATACTTTTAATAAAAATATTTACATATTTTATCGATATATACCATTTCCCACAAAAAAAAAGACAAATATCGTTTTTGTAAAGCGTAATAATTTCAACATTAAAATATTTTGAGGTCAAGATTAAAGTATAAGTCTTCAAAATAATACCACATTCCACATAATTCTCCGGTAACTGTATAGAATGAAAGTCAAAAATTCCTTGATTCCTTCATTGTCAGGATTGAATAAAAGCGCCTAAGGGTTTTGTAATAATGTACTTTAGCTATTTATTCCTTGAGTAAGAATGATTAATTGTTTTATTTCACCATACCGCTTGCAGTTCGAAGTCTAGATTTTTGTCCATTAGACGATTCAGCTTCTTTTAGCCTTTTCTTTCTTCTTTTCTGATAGCTTCTGCGCATCCTCAAAAGAATATTGACGTAGTCTGGCCAATTGTTAGGCAGGAGAACTAACAAGAAGCCAGTAACAATTAGTAATATTCCCGCCAACTTCATTCCTTTAAAGACGACGCCATATATATAGATGTCGATAACTGAAAATAAAAAGTAATAATAAAATGCAAATCACAAATGTAATAGACAGACGGAAGAAACTGAAGAAAGGTTAAAGGTTTCTTAGTGATTTCGATTTTTAATTTATTTTCCAAAGTGCAGTCGAAGAGGAAATTTAGTTGGCTAAAATATGAACTTTAAAGTTCCAGAAAAATAAAAACAAGCGTCATAAACATACATATATATATAACATATAACAGAATTAAAGATTAGTGTATTAAAAAAATAGGTCCGAAAAAGTAAAAGGGAGTAATAAAAACGTATTCATTTACCGCAGTATTTTAGATACATTGATATTGTTTTTCTGCGATAACCTTATAGGTGGCAATTTATTGAAATTTATGTATTGCTGGAATTTATACCTCTCTCCATAGTTTTCTTTGAACTATAAAATGAAAACAGTTACTCTTGAAATCTAGATGGCAACTATTTCGTAATTTACTGTTTAGATAAATAAATAAACCACTGTACAATAAAAAGGGGTTTCAACAAGTTTTAGACAAATACTAAATTTTATCTTATTCTGACGCCTATTTATGACCTAATCTTCAAAGCCTAATGATGGTTTTTAGGTTTAATATTACAATCTTCTAGTATTTCTCAGAGAAATAATTTATTTAATGTTATTTCAACTATAATACAGGTCTAATAAGTTGCATGTATATAGGAACTAGATTAACTATTAAAGAAATATATAAGTACTAGCGTATAACCTGTCACAAATGACGCTGCAAGTATTACCAACCCACCCCATAGTATACCCTAACCTCACATTTCATATTGTTAGGTCTCCGTTTGTTAATTGATTTTCCGTAAATTCGTTCCGACGAAACTTTAGCGACACAAGTCCTTACTTAATAAAACTGGTTTATTCTTTCCGAATATAACTTTACGATACACTTAATTTCAACAATCGCGCTAAAACAAACGCTATAACAACAAACGTGCTCAACTTCAATAATACCTTCTCACTGCAGATCAATTACTCACTACCTACACACACATTATTGTTCCGTCACGTTGTCACCCTCTTATATATACCAGACTACCCTATATCTAGTAATCTCCCGACAATTCCCGAAGGTTCGAGAGAACGAGTCACGTGACCTCGCTGACGCAACAATACATTGTAAAATTAAATGTTTAGTTTTAGATCAAAACCATGACAAATAATTTGATAAATTGTGTCCATGGAAAATTGTGTTATTGTTGGCCGTTGTTTTGATTAATACTCAGTAACATTGGATGGGGCTCGGCATGTCCTGGTGGATAAGGCGCTCGACTTGCAATCTGAGGGTCGCGGGTTCGAATCCCAATCCCACCAAACATGCTCGTCCTTTCCAAGAGGGAAGGCTGTCAAGTGGGTTGCATCCTTGACGTAAGAAACAGCTTTAGAAACGATGGCAGAGCAAGATCTGCCATCGGCTCGACGATCCGCAAGGACTATGGGGAAAAAAAAAAACAAAAACATTGGATGGCTTTATTTTAATATTAAACATGGTGTTTAGGAAATTATTGTATGAATTTGTCTAGCAAGATTTGAGAGTACTAAATTTGTTTCAAGATACAGCATAAGAAGGAGCTTTTAGTGTGGAGAGTGCGATAGTTCGAGAATGTTCGGTAGGCTTTAGTGAGAAGAAGGGAAATAAGATTTTTATAGTGGAAAAGAACAAATCTGACAAAATTTGTCTTGCAATAAACACATGCAGAGAAACCATTAAGGTTTCTTGTTACACGGATGTATAGGAATGGGGGAGTTATATTATTTTCTAATTCACAGTTGTATTGTTCAATATTGACATTTTCACCAAAAAGCCAAGGCTATAGCTCATATTTTTTCACAAATTTTTAAAAAAATTGTTTTTCTTCATATTTCAATACAAAGATGCCCTTGATGTGAGACTTTCAAAATTGATATCCTTTCATCAAAATTTCCAATGGTTACTTCATAATATGTTATCAAAATTTCGGCTATCTTCGATTTTACTGGGGTTTTTTTTCAGTTATATTGTAAACAAAGAAGAGCTTTAAAAATACGATTATTCAAACAAAATCCCACCATCTAAAAGCCCATGATTTCTTCTTATAAAAAAAAAGACCATCTTTTGGATTGTTGTTATTCTGGGTTAGTAAAAGTCTAATTTTATTTTTTAGCTTATCACAGGATATAATATTTGTCGTTAATGCTATAATGGCTCAATTTTAAATTTGGCAACGAAATAATCACTATCCAATATCTTTCTATTGATTTTGCGTCAATATATATATATGCTTGCGAATATATATATTCTGTTTCTGAATATATTTCTAATTAGATCAATTCAATTGCATTTTCACTGTAGCATAAGTTTTAAGCCACTTTGCATACTTACTCCAATAACATTATATATTATTACTTATGCAATTAATCTAGTCTAGTTGTTTGTTTATGTATTGAATTTCGCGCAAAGATACCCGAAGATTATCTACTAGCAGTCCCTAATTGTGAAGTGATAGACTAGAGGGAAGACAGCTGGTCAACATTACCCCCTGCCAACTCTAAGGCTACTCTTTTACTGACGACTAGTCTAGCAGTCCCTAATTGTGAAGTGATAGACTAGAGGGAAGACAGCTGGTCAACATTACCCCCTGCCAACTCTAAGGCTACTCTTTTACTGACGACTAGTCTAGCAGTCCCTAATTGTGAAGTGATAGACTAGAGGGAAGACAGCTAGTCAACATTACCCACTGCCAACTCTAAGGCTACTCTTTTACTAACGACTAGTCTAGCAGTCCCTAATTGTGAAGTGATAGACT
>NW_013665924.1:237659-238757 GCF_000517525.1 Limulus polyphemus
ACTTCAATAGACCTCTTATCATAAGTTAACTTCATCGAATCAGCGGACGTTTTAAGATTTGAATGCACTTGATGGTGAATATCATCATCCTTTCCGATAACACTTCCACAAACTCTGACATATTCACAGGCAACTCTTCATCATTTGGGCGTCCCTTATGCTTGGGTCCCCTTTTAGCACTACATGTATTGCATGTCCTGCACCATTCTTCCCCATCTCGCCTCATACCTATCCAGTAAAATCTTTGTCGTAGATGACTCAATGTCTTCCTAATTCCGAGATGTCCTCCTATTAAATTATCATGGGATTGACGCAGCACAACTTCCCGTAACTTCCTCGGTATAACTCTTTGCCAAGTCGTCACTTTCCCATCTGTAGTTTCCCATCTCCGGACAAGAATACCATTTTCAAGCTTCAACTGCTCCCATTGCGCCAAATAGTGCTTTATCACAGGGCTTAAACAAGACACCTTCTCCCAAGCAGGGCGCAAAACACTTGCTTTTAGAAAATCAATCATTGACTTCAAATCCTGGTCTTTCTCCTGCTCTGCTTTAATATCTATACCTGGTTCCACTTCGTCTTCATCAACTTCTTCAGTCACTTTGACTTCACCTTGATGGCACCTAATTAGTTCAACCTCTCTTTTAACAGTTACCGGAACTTGGCCTTTGTTATTCCCAAACGTCATTTTATCAAAATCCATTACAAACTTCCTTGATAGTAGATAGTCCAATCCTAATATGCATTGGTCTTCAATGTCAGCCAAGTATACTTTCTGTCTGTCCTTTATGCCCATGAGCTCAATAGTTACCCACACTGGTCCCCACAACCTTGTAGAATGTCCCGTCACACTATAAAGCTTCTGTATGGCTTCTGGTACTCCTTCATGATCTAACACCTTGATGCTCACAAGGGTTTGCTGAGACCGCAGAGTCTATGACAAAGTTGCACCTTTGGCCATCTAGCTTTCCTGTCACATAGACACTGTGTGTGCTTGGTATTCTATACCTAGCTGTTGGGACTTTCATGATGGGGGCTGGTGGGCGTCGCTCAACACTAACCACTACTGGTCTAGCTTGAGGCCGACTTGTTGGTAAT
>NW_013665924.1:239652-240816 GCF_000517525.1 Limulus polyphemus
AGTCACGTGACCTCGCTGACGCAACAATATATACGTTTTGAAAAATCAAGCTTGACCAACAAAAAGGCAAAAAAGTGCTTTCGAGGTCGGTAAATTCCTTTGTGAGCCAATCAAAATTAAGATCATTCATGAAATGAATTCGTGGCGCATTCATAGAATAATTATTGCTAAAAATCAGTTAGATTAACAACTTCTAATATATAGAAAAAGCAGCGCGTTTTGGTAACACTACATTCCAACAATGGCTTTTATGTCATATTGCTTAGCAACAAAAGTATAACCTAATATTGTTGTTATTCTATGTACTGAAAGTATAAAATGAAATGTATAGACAACAAAAATGAAGTAAATATTTGTTGATTTCTTAACTTAGAGTCTCCATTTTTAAAGAGGTTTGTTTTTCACTAAACGCGTTGGTGATATAAAATGAAATAGGTTAATCACAAACGATTTAAGTTTAAAATTGAATCGATATTTTTACTTTCGTGATAAATTTTATGCAGTTGGCTCTACGCTAGGTGATCCCTCACTACGTCTTTACTTTAGGTTTATTATACCAACACTCACTACACTTATATGGTTTACGGCACACACATACCCTCACAGTTTCTTTATACCTCCTTCACTAAAATCATAATGGGCAGACAGTAATCGAACTATTCTATGTGGATAAATGCATTTTGGCTTTTATGACTCCTCCTATTTCGAGAAATCAAGCGTGATGTGACGTGACACACACACAGGCTTTTATGTAGGTTAAATTTATCAGCACCCCCTAGTTGTATTCTTAGAATCGTACTTCAAACGACATTTTCGATTATTTATTATTCTGGATTTTTCGTCTAGTGTATCATTGTAAGTTATATATTTTTAATGTTGTAATTTATTTGTTAGCTAAAAAAATCTAAGGTGACGTCCATTTTTGTTCTGGCACTTTCGAACGTAGATTATAAATTCGACATTCCGTGAAGCATTGGTTGAGTTGAAAGTTAGTTGTGATAAAAGAAAGTTATCGCGCTATTTTGTACAAGTAAGTGGATTGATTTTACGATAGTCCTCGTATTGTGGTTAGAGAGTTTTAATGTTATTTGTAAACGTAGGCCTACCACAAATAACAAGGTATAAAAGTCTGTAAAGAAGCGTTAAGAAGGAAATAAACTGATT
>NW_013665924.1:241113-250283 GCF_000517525.1 Limulus polyphemus
CCAACTCTTTGGGCTACTTTTTTACCAACGAATAGTGGGATTGACCGTCACGTTATAATGCCCTCATGGCTGAAAGGACAAGCATGTTTGGTGTAACGAGGATTCGAACCCACGACCCGCATATTGCTAGTCGAGCGCCAAACCCAGAAAGAAAGAACAACGTTACAAGATGTTTCGTGCATACATAATCAGACATTCCTTCTTATAATGTTGATATAGTTAAATCTATCTATCTTTGGGTTTATAATTATGCGAGGTTACATTAATTTCTAATACTCAACGCAAAATAGTAAAAGCTGTGCAACGATAAATGGTTCATCAATTCAAGGCTGTTTCATTAGGTCAATACGACCCGAAATATAACAGTCGTATCTAAATTCTGAAGAAACAAGAGGCGAGATAAGACGCTCTTTAATTAACTCACTGTGAAAGAGTTGTATGTTTGTTTGAAGTTAAACACAGAGCTACACAAAGGGCTTTCCTGTGCTCTGTCCACCACGGGTATCGAAACCAAGTTTCTAGCGGTATAAGTCCGCAGACATACCTCTATGCCACTGGGAGGCACTAAGAAAGGACAAACGTCACAACACTATTATAATCACGAGTTAAACGTTTGCTGCTCTTAGAATTACAATAGTTTAACGTCATTATAATACCCTCGAAACAAAACACGCCCCCAGTGGCACAGCGGCATGTCTGCGGACTTACAACGCTAGAATCCGGGTTTCGATACCCGTGGTTAGCAGAGCACAGATAGCCCATTGTGTAGCTTTGTGCTTAATTACAAACAAACAAAGTAATATTAAAGAAAATCCAGTCACTTTGCTTTGACATGAAACTACAAACAGAGCTACGTTTTTACCATTACTTACTAATGCATAACCAAACATACATTAGTGATAAAACTAAATTGGAGATTTTGTTCTTTCTTTCTTTTTTTTCGCCAAAATTCTATAATTATTATTAAAAAGAATCTCCGAGTCACCGAGCCAATTGTGTAATTTTTGGGTCCATACGACAGTAGCTTAAGAAGCGGGTGGCCAGCCCCCCCCCCCCACTTTTCAATTTGCCCCAATAAAGATGCATCAAATTTAGGACAATTACTCTCAGGAAATCGTTCTGTATCACCTATTTTTCTTCATCATCACCAGGTTCAATGTCCTGCATCGCAGATCGAAGCTAATTTCACCTTCTTCTTCTACTTTTTCTACATTCTACAGCCTTATCTTCATGATCGCTATCTTCACCAGCTTCCTTGTCCTGTACCACAGCTCGAAACTTGTTTCTTAATCTTCTACTTATTCTACATTCCACATCTCCATTTTCTTCATCACCATCTTAACCAGTTTTTTTGTTCTGCACCGTGCCTCGAATCCCATGTCTTTATCTTTTACATTCTGCAGTCCTCTGTTCTTCTTCATCATCATCGGTTTAGTTGCCCTGCACCGCAGCTCGATACTCGGTTCTTCCTCTCCTTCTTCTACTTATTCTACATTCCACATCTCCATCTTCTTCATCGCCGTCTTAACCAGTTTCATTGTTTTGCACCAGATCTCGAATCTCTTGTTTTTATCTTCTGCCGCCTTTCTTCTTCTTCGATAATCCACAACATTTTGTTCTTCATCACCATGTTCATTGTTCTAGACACCAGTTAGAAACTCGTTTCCTCCGCTTCTTCTTCTTCTCATTCTAAATTGTGAAGACCGTTTTTTATACATTCACTATTTTCAACGTTTGTTTTTATTATCTTTGATATCTTCGTCATTTTTCGGTTCATTATTTTCTCTCTGTAACAGTTTTCGGTAAAGCAGAACTGGTTATGTTTTTTTCACTCTGCAACAAACTTCTTCCGGTACATTTGAAATGGTATTTCCAGTGTAGAGACTTTCTAAAGTATCAATCCACAGTTATTTTGCACTGAGAGGTATGTTAGGTAAGTGAGGATACTTAGAAATATTCTATTACAATAACACCATTTCTTCGGGCAAAGTAGGATAAAAACTTTCTCCGTACACCAAAAACATAAAATCATTATAATCTCTCCAGTTATTTTCAGTTTTGGTGTTGAGAACACCGTTGGATTCCTCATAACATAGTACATATTTCGTAAAATTTTCAGTTTGGAATGGATGGTTTATATTTAAATATATTAGGTACTAGCTTGTTTGTTAAGACTATTAACTCAGCTGTAAGGGAAGTTTTAAACTAGGACTAGACAGTGGTGAGGGCCTGGAAAAACTGAATAGAATAAGACGTAGAGAAAAGTTTAGTATAGGAAATTAGTATAGAAGTAGTTATAAGGATAGGCTTAATTGATACTATTCTAATGCTAGAAGTATGAGAAATAAAATAGATGACTTTAGAACACTGGTAGGAATGGAGGATTTTGATATAATGGGAATAATTGAAACATGGTTAAACATAGATGAGTTTGACGACAGAAATGTCTTTGAAATTCAGGATTATAGGTTATTTAATAGGGATAGAGAACTAAAGATGGGGAGGGGAGTGATCTTATATGTAAAATGTGAGTTACGTCCTGTTGAATTTGAGGATATCAAAGTTAATAGCAAGGAGATTGAATCCATTTGGGTTTCTATTAGTGGATATAAAGGAAAAAAGGCTTTTAGTAGGAAGTTGTTACAGACCACCAAATGATACTGATGAAATTGGTGAGAAACTTTACAGTGAGATAAGATTTCAGCTGTTAATGAAGTCATAATTATTGGTGGTTTGATTTCAGGCATATATAGATTGGGAAATGCTAGAGTCAAACTCTTCAGGATGGCTTTTTTCACCAATTAGTCAAGGAACCTACTATAAACAATTATATTTTAGATTTATTGTTAACTTCAAATATAGAAATGATCAAGAGGGTAGAACTTTGGGAACATCTGGGTGCAAGTGGTCATTGCTGCAGGAGAGATCAGAAATAATAATATTTTGTTTACAAAATCCAAAAAAGCAAATTTTGAAGGGATGAGACAAGAATTATCTGTTGTGAATTGGGCAACTGAGTTATTTAGAGACACTGATCAAATGTGAAAAAGTTTTGAAGATAATTTTTTAAACATTCAAGACAAACATATTCCTTATAGAAATAAAAGGGTGGCTGCAAGTAAAAAACCAGGTTGGCTCACAAAAGGTATAAGAAATCTAAATTGACTGGTATGGCGGGAGATTTAGAATATTATATATATTATCAAGAAAGTTGGCCAAACAGGAAATTAGGGCAGCAAAAAAGATGTATGAAGAAAGGTTAGATGAAAATGTAAAAATGTAAGGATTTATTTAAGTACATTAAAGGTAAATAAAATGTTAGGATGGGGATAGGACCTTTGAGGGATGATAATGAAATGCTCGTATCTGATGATTATGAGATGGCTGGGTTATTACATTTTGCTTTTTCTTCAGTTTTTACTAATGAAATTTTAAGCAATATTCCTCATCTTGAACAGTCGTTAGATGAAAACAAGATCGAACAAAATGATCACATCAATTCTTAGTCTGTTAAGAAAAACTTCGGATGTTTAAAGAACGATAAGGAGGTTAAGGATTGAACATGTGAGCCACTTATTACTATTTTTTAGCAAGTCCTTGAATAGTGAGCAGGTGACAGAGGATTGGAAGTTGGCTAATGTTACTCATCTTTTCAAGGAAGGTGATAAAAATTGTCCCTGTAATTGTCAATACTACATCAGTTGTGGGAAAATTTTAGAAAGTCTGATAAAAGATATTTTGGAAAGCCATCTAACAAAGCTTAGAATTTTATTGGATAGTCAACATGGTTTCACTAAGGGAAAATGTTGCCTTACAAATCTTTTGACATTCTTTGAAAAGGTTACTGCTTATGTAGGTAAGGGTGTAGTTTGTTTTTAATTTCGCACAAAGCCACACGAGGGCTATCTGCACTAGCCGTCCCTAATTTAACAGTGAAAGACTAAAGGGAAGGCAGCTAGTCATTACCACCCACCGCCAACTCTTGGGCTACTCTTTTACCAACGAATAGCGGGATTGACCGTACATTATAACGCTCCCACCGCTGAAAGGGTGAGCATGTTTGGTGGGACGGGGATTCGAACCCGCGACCCTCAGATTGCGAGTCGAGCGCCCTAACCACCTGGCCATGCTGGTAAGGGTGTAGATTTGGTGTATTAGATTTTCAGAAAGCATTTGACAAAGTACTGCATAAAAGGCTTGTAAAAAAGTATCTCTGTAGGTGTGGGGGATAAGTTAGCAAATTGGATAGAAAGTGGCTGAATGGAGAAGCAGAGGTGTTATAATGGAATTCAGTCAAACTGGATTAATGTCACGAGTGGGGTACCTCAGGGGTCAGTATTAAAATATTTGCTATTTTTGATTCGCATCAATGACACAGATAAAGAAATGATCATTAGATTACTTAAATTTGCTGATGACATTAAGGTCTTGGGTGTTGCTAGCTGTGAAGAGGATGCTGCTGATTTACAAAAGGATTTAGATTATTTGGTGAGTTGAACAAATTAATGGTAAATGGATTTTAATTATAATAAGTGCAAGATAATGAATGGTGGTTATCATAATTTGAATTATAAATATAATTTGGATGGGAATAACCTTAACAGTGTTATGAAAGAAAGGGATCTTGGTGTAATAGTCGATCAGTCTCTAAAGCCATCCAAGCAGTGTGCTGTTACTAGTGGTATGGTAACAATACATACTTTTTGAGATTGTAAAGATAATAATAATACGTACTGTTTGAGATTACAAAGCTAGCAATATGTAGTGTTTGAGATTATATTATAAAGGTAACAATACGTACTGTTTGAGGTTATATTATAAAGATAACAATGAGTACTGTTTGAGATTGTAAAGACAACAATACGTACTGTTTGAGATTATATTATAAAGATAACAATGCGTACTGTTTGGGATTATAAAGGTAACAATACATATTATATAGGATTATAAATCTAACAATACATACCGTTTGGGATAATAAAGGTAAAAATACGTACTCTGGGTATTATACAGGTAACATAAAGGTTTTATTAACTAACCTGCCGATGCTGGTATTGCAAGAACAAGGCCTAGTGTCAAAAACACTTCATACGTCAGAACAATTCCAAAATTTCCTATCAAATTTGCCACTAGAAAGAAGAAAGAACTATTTAAGCTCGCATGGCGAAAAAAAGGCTAAATAATTTATAAGTACGTATTTTATTAACACATGTACGAATCTAAAAATGGAAGATTTAGAGAAGGAATTTAACACTACAATTACTCGTAATTTTAAAAGACAAATATATTGTTACAGTCTGTTACATTAGTTACTGAATATAAACCAAAACTCGAGATAGGGATTATCAGTTTAAGATGACATAAGTTATATCAGGAAAGAACGAGATGAATAAAATCGATACTAATTTAACGTAGATGTCATGTTAGATTATTTAGACCACTGAATATGATATTTGAGTGCAGCGTAATTAATAATAATTTTCTTTTTTACAATTTAATAAAAAAAAGTATTCCTTTATAATTATATACGAAATAGTCACTATTATCAACATTATTATTATTATGTTATTTATTAATAAAGTTAAGATTATTTTTGAATGATGTAAATGTTACCCAAAGACAGGATTGCGGCTCCACCTAGTGGTGCCCATGGTAACTGATTCCAATGAATTGTTTCGATATGTGTCAGGTGAAGAGAGATAAAAAAAGGCCACATAACCAATAAATTTAAAAGGCCAATCAGTGTGAAGAATATGGAAAGTTGTCCAGAAGTTACGTCCCCAATTAACTTCTTGAAGAACACCTGACAATAAAAAGAAAAGCTGGTAAATTATTATTTTAGAAGACACAAAATGGCCTCCATTTGCAGCTGATCCGTGGTGGAAATGAAAAGATTATTTGTTTGTTTGTTCTTAATCGCAAAGCTACACAACGGGCTGTCTGTAATGTGCCCACCAGGGGTATCAAAACCAGAGTTTCAGCGTTAGAAGTCCGCAGACATATCGCTGAGCCACTGGGGGGCAAAAAAATTGAAAGACAGTACAAGTATTCTTGAATATACAGGTTGAGTTTCGTACTGTATGTTTAAATTAACAGGTTGGGTTTGAAAAGAACGTTTTAAACCTACTTTGAATATTCAACTTTTGATTCCGCAATATCAAAATAGTTTGTTTTGGTTTATTTTGAATTTTCCGCAAAACTACTCCAGGGCTATTTGTGCTAGCCATCCCTAATTCAGTAGTGATAAACTAGAATGAAGGAAGTCACCCACCGCCCACTCTTGGGCTACTCTTTTACCAACAAATAATGAACTTGCCGTAACGTTATAACGCCCCTTGGATAAAAAAAAATCGGAAACGGAGATTTGAAACCGCAACCAGCAGATTTTGAGTTGAGCGCCCCAATCACCAATTATTATCAAGATAGAAATAACCGTGTTGTATTCATAATATAAATAATTCCATCAAATTCGAATAACTTATTACAATATACGTGTACAGAAAGTTTCCAACTGTACCTGTTTGTTTGTTTTAGAGCAAAGCCACATTGGGCTAACTGCGGTGTTTATCGCGGGGAATCGAGCCCTGGATTTTAGGATTGTAAGTTGTTAAAATGTTTTCAATTTCTTCTAATAATTAGTTTCAAAAACAAATTGTATTTATTATAAAACCTTGATAATATATGTTTTTTTTTTGTTTACAATTAAGTTATGTTTATAATGACCAAGTAATGACCAATGTTTAATTTACAGTACGTTTAGGTTGCGACGTATATAAGTCACAAAAGAACTAAAAACAAACAACTATGTGAACCAAAATTCAGAAATATATTGGAAATAGAAGAGTTGAGGTCACTTTAAATCACGATTATCTGTTGATTTGACAAAAACAGAAATTTGTGAACATGAAAAGGCAATCGTCTTAGTTTTTTTTAAGTCAAAAATGATAATGATAAATAAATATAAAAATATGTAATATAACAGTTAATTTTTTTAAAACTTATAATGGTAAGTGCCCTTAAGTTGAAAGTATATGAAAACACATCTGCAACTTTTCATTGCGTTCTTAGCAAAACAAGAGGAAGAAAAACTGACGAATATTAGATTGAATCTGGCGTAATAATATGGTTCACGATATTATGTTGGTTTTATTAGGATCAGTAAAAGGATAAAACAAACAGATGTTACATTTCAAAATTTTCCTGCTATATAATATATATAGGCCCGGCATGGCCAGGCGGTTAGGATGCTCGACTCGCAATCTGAGGGTCGCGAGTTCGAATCCCCGTCCCACCAAACATGCTCGCTCTTTCAGCCGTGGGAGCGTTTTAATGTGACGGTCAAACCCACTATTCGTTGGTAAAAGAGTAGCCCAAGGGTTGGCGGTGGGTGGTGATGAGTAGCTGCCTTCCCTTTAGTTTTACACTGCTCAATTAGGTACGGCTAGCGCAGATAGCCCTCGTATACCTTTGCTCAAAATTCAAAACAAACAAATAAAAACTTCCCACGTACTAAGCCTAGTTTTGACTCATGGACAACGTCAAAAACCGGAGCTCGACTTCCAGCGGTGGACAAACAGAGTGCAGATTGTCTATTTGCGCTAGAAAAAACAAATAATGGCAAGTAGTTTCTCAGTACCACCACACAAACACAATAGCTTGGTCAGTACCACCACACAAACACAATAGCTTGGTCAGTACCACCACACAAACACAAGAGTTTGGTCAGTACCACCACACAAACACAATAGCTTGGTCAGTACCACCACACAAACACAAGAGTTCTGAAGTTCTCTAATTTCCAAATTCAGAGAAAATAAAATAAATGGAGACAGAAGGAATCGATAATTTTTACCAAATTTTTAAATCTTTTTTATCTAAATACATAATATTTCAATAATTTTATGTATTTTATAAATAATACTGCCCAGTGGCACAGCGATATGTCTGCGGACTTACAACACTAGAATCCTGGTTTCGATACCTGTGGTGGGCAGAGCATAGATAGCCCATTGTGTAGCTTTATGCTTAATTACAAAAAACAAACAAAATAATACTGCAAACTTGTTTAGTATGATTAGGTTTAGCTTCTTCGCAATACACTGATAATTATTTTAAGCCTAAAAATTCGCATAGAAAGTATTTTATGTTATCCAAAACTTCAAACAACATAAACATACAGAAGGATAACAAAAAAAGATTCGAAGTTTTCAATAAACGAAGTCAAACCATGACATATTTTAGAAATACGAAACGTTTTTGCTCATAAACAGAATCTACATTATTGTATACCTTCTCAGCATTTCATTGAACGTTAATTTAATACACAAGACATCAATTGGTTGAAACTTTATAGCCTAAAAAAAAGCAATCTTTCAACTCTTATGTTTACGTAGCTAGATTAAGTAGATTCGAATTTTCATAAAATCCCGGTTGCCCTAATTACAAGTACATTCAACAGGCTAATTACTTGTTAAAGATTCTGGTGAGCATGTATCGGCTCCGTTATCTAGACAAGTCACGTATTTCCATACTTAAGTAATCTCCTCACGGCACACTTAAAAACTACACCTAATCATTACCATAAAACATACGTAGGCGTAGGCAGAAAAGTAAGTAACACCGAACCGAACTTAAGTGTAGTTTAGCTGATAATGTATAAAGTTTAGTTGAGTCAACGGTACGTTTACGAACTTACAATGCTAAAATCTGGGTTTGATTCCTTGCGATGGACAGAGTACGGGGTTTGTTTAGAATTTCGCGCAAAGCTATACGAGGGCTATCTCGCTAACCGTCCCTAATATAGCAATCTTTCATTTAGAGAGAAGGCAGCTAGTCATCACCACCCACCGCCAACTTTGGGACTACTTTTTTACCAACGAATATTGGGATTGATCGTCACATTAGAACGCCCCCACGGTTGAAAGGGCGAGCATGTTCGGTGGAACGGGGATTCGAACCCGCGACCCGCAGATTACGAGTCGAGCGTCTTAACCACCTGGCCTTGCCGGGCCGATAGAGTACAGATAGCATATTGCATACTTTTGCACTAAGCGAACAAAAACATACTAAAAATGCCTATCATCCTTTCAAACAAGATATGATGTAAAAAAATAACTCAAGATGTAAATGAGTTCCGAATTTAACAATATTGCTAATAGCTTTATGGCGTA
>NW_013665924.1:251283-255710 GCF_000517525.1 Limulus polyphemus
AATAGCTTGGCGTATCATATTCATCTTACATAAAACAGCTTCTCAGTACAGATTTTCATGTTCGTTAGTTAAACATGGAGAATTATAACGCTGTACTTGGTCTGGTTGACTCACAACTTCATTATTAAACATGGAAAATTATAACACCGTACTTGTTCTGGTTGACTTAACTTCATTATTAAACATGGAGAATTATAACACCGTACTTGGTCTGGTTGACTCACAAGTTCATTATTAAACATGGAGAATTATAACACCGTACTTGGTCTGGTTGAATATTTTAAGTTCGTTTTGATACTGAACTAGTGAGTCAACCAGACCAAGTACGGTGTTATAATTCTCCATGTTTAATAATGAGGTTGAGTCAACCAGACCAAGTACGGTGTTATAATTCTCCATGTTTAATAATGAACTAGCGAGTCAACCAGACCACTTACGGTGTTATAATTCTCCATGTTTAATAATGAACTTCTGAGTCAACCAGACCAAGTACGATGTTATAATTCTCCATGTTTAATAATGAAGTTAAATCAACCAGACCAAGTACGGTGTTATAATTATCCATGTTTAATAATGAACTTGTGAGTCAACCAGACCAAGTACGGTGTTATACTTGTCCATGTTTAATAATGAACTAGCGAGTCAACCAGACCAAGTACGGTGTTATAATTCTCCATGTTTAATAATGAAGTTGTGAGTCAACCAGACCAAGTACGGTGTTATAATTCTCCATGTTTAATAATGAAGTTAAGTCAACCAGACCAAGTACGGTGTTATAATTATCCATGTTTAATAATGAGCTTGTGAGTGAAGTTTTACTTAAAAATTTTCTATAGGTTTCTAGTTTAATAAAATGGGAAAGTACAAACTTTTCTAGAGGTTTTTAGTTTAATAAAATGGGAAAACACAAACTTTTCTATAGGTTTTTAGTTTAATAAAATGGGAAAACACAAAATTTTCTATGAGTTTTTAGTTTAATAAAAGTTTTTTGTTTGTTTGAAGTTAAACACAAAGCTACACAATGGGCTATCTGTGCTCTGCACACCACGGGTATCGAAACCCGGTTTCTAGCGCTGTAAGTCCGCAGACATACCGCTGTGCCACTGGGGGGGGGCGTATTTTAATAAAATAGGAAAGCACAAAATTTTCTATCGATTTTTAGTTTAATAAAATGGGAAATATATAATATATATTTATATCATAAATATATATATATATATATATATATGTTATATATATATAACATAATGCAGCCAAATCGTTTTTGGCAGCAATGTTCGATCGATGTGCCAGAATAATCGTATTTTATTTTATTTACTACACGAATATTTGTGGCTTTTCTGTCTAAAAACAGGATCGTGCAGTCATCATTTATCATTTTCCCGTTCTTTTTCAGTCCATACAACATAAATCGATTTCTCTACTACGTGGTTTCAAATAATAGTGGACTTTTAGTTCTGCACTTACTTTAAAGAATTTCCTGTATAATTATTCTAGAACTACTTAAGGATTTATTATTCTATGTCGTGCATAAGTTAAATAGAGAATCGTTCATTCTTATTATTTGCAACAAATCAATAAAAGGTTTTGTTACTCATAAAACAAGCGCATAATTCTGGAAGTATTTAACAGTTAGAAGACCAAATTCCAAAGGTTTCACGTACCATACGTGGTACATTAATATCGCTATTAAACATGAAATTTTGAAAATTTTTGGTTATTTGGTTGTAATTAAGCACAGAGATACACAATGGGCTATCTATACTCTGCCCACCACAGGTATCGAAACCCGGTTTTTAGCGTTGTACGTCCGCAAACCTACCACTGTGCCACTAGGGGGCGACACATGTAAAAATTATTCCTTGGTCGTCCACAAACTGTTCGAGTAAGTATAACAAAATTACGTTTTACTTCAGCTGTATGTATAGCGTGAGATGTATATAGAAACGAAAATTTTTCATTGACTTTCTATTTAAAAAAAATATCTTTATTCGGTCCTTTATCCTGCACAAAGTTTTCAAATAAGTATTGTTTGTTTGTTTTGAATTTCGCGCAAAGTTACACGAGGGCTATCTGTAATTTAGCAGTGTAAGGCTAGAGGGAAGGCAACTAGTCATCACCACACACCGCCAACTCTTGGGCTACTCTTTTTACCAACAGATAGTGGGATTGGCTGTAAATTGTAACGCCCCCACGGCTGAAAGGGCGAGCATGTTCGGTGGAACGGGGATTCGAACCCACGACCCTCAGATTGCGAATCGAGCGGCCTAACCACCTGGCGGTGCCGGGCTCAAATAAGTATCTCACAACGTTTTACTTTTGTATGCCCCCTTCCTTTTGGAAATACCTTCGTAGCTTTTAAGTTAATTTAATTGATCACTTAACAGTCCCGTCGTTATGTTTCCTTAAAATAAAGAACAACGTATCATTGGTTATTATTATTTTGCAAGTTATAGTCAACGAATATCAATACTTTAAACACTGTGAAAAAACCGAAACTTTTTTTTTTTGTTAATTTTTTCTTTAATTTTACACCAGGATTCAGTAAAAGCGCTCACCTTATAAATAGCAGAACCTGCTGCAGCAGCAGATGCCAGAACAACTCCCCCTAGTGTCGGGGTCTCGGTAACTCCGTCCATGTATGCCAAAAGGGCGATCCCTGTATTGCATAGGATAACTGCAACAATCTAAAATAATATTGACTTCTATAACTATTTAGGTTTATAAATACAAAAAAAAAATCTATTTCTAATCATAGTTCTAATCGCAGACACCGAAATCTATAAGTCCACTTGTCTTAGGCCTAACGCTAGTTAAACCTTTATTAAGTACTGCCTATTATCGATAAAGAGATAAATTTAACACTGTAACTTGTGTATATTTTTTGCTTTAGCTTAGTTAGAGCTAAACTTTACCGTACTTTTTACTATCAATAAATAAACACATAATGTTATTCTAGGGCCTAACGTTAGACCTTTTTAGAAACTTTGATAAGCTTTTAATATGGTTTTTGTATAAAATCTCTACTAAAGTATATTTAAATCCGCCTTTTGTTTAGATAGTAAGGTGCGCGCACATTTTCAGGGCAGACAGAAAATTAGTATTATTCTAATAGATTTTATCTACTAAAGACGGAAAATATGTTACTCAGTAGAATCAGGAGTTTTAATTTTCGCTTTATTAATTTTTTGAGAAATAACTTATCAGATCTCATGAACTATGGTCATAATCTTAATATATCGACGTACTCGGTAAAATACAGTCGTAAACTTAATATTAACACATTCGGTAAAATCCAGTCATAAACTTAATATCGATACAGTCAATAAAATACAGTCATAAACGTAATAAAGACACTCTAAAAGAATAAAAAGAAAAAGTATGTATTTTCTGGGTCTCACGAATCATGTTAGATGCCGTTCAAGCACAGCCAAGGAGTCGAAACTGACTCTGTTAATAAGCTCTCAATTACAATTAGTTATTGTTTATTCTTTGTTAAAAAGTGTTGGGAGTTTACCAGTGCTGAAAGAAGGTGCGTCAGGACTGGCTATATTTAATGTGTCTTAATTCCTATATGATAAGTGATGTTTGTATGCATGTGGAAAAACATACCTGTTGGTAGGTTTCACATGCTTCTTGTCAGAGAATGGACTGGTCTTAGCAACGCATAAAGGCTTACACGTTGTGTTATTAAGTCTTTAAATTTAAACTAGGCCTTCATGCAGATTATGCTTTCAGTCATATATTTTTGCTGAGCTTACAGATAGATATAACTAGATAATTTATTTTTTGTTTGTTTTTGCAGCGTACTTTAGGTAATAAAGAAGAAATAAACTTTTCGGCGATGTTTAACACCAGAATTACATTGATTTTTTACAAATCTTTCTGAACTGTTTATCTATGAAATTAATTCTGACTTATTTATGGTGTGAACGCCTTTATCAGGCTGGCGAAGCAAGTTTATAATTAATTATACTGGTAATCAGACATTAATGTTAGGCCGATTATAATTTTTAACATTGCATTCTTTATTCAATTGCAGTACGTTCGCCGTATCTATTGCCGACGACACGTTTCGCTCAATCCAGAGCTTATCAGCCCGGCCGGGATACAAAAAAAGCAGAATTAGTTGTAACGCTATTTATATAAGCTGCCATTATTAGTTACAATATTCAAACAACACATAAATCACACAGAAAAACAATTAAACTGATTATATTAATTACTGTTTGGGTCTTCTATGTATCTTACACAGAAAATACGAAATTGCACCAAATGTTTTTGGTCAGCTTTTTATACTGACTGTTGTAACAAGCAAAAACATAAAATTATTCAATATTTTAAAATACATGTCCCCACAGTTAATGAGCAATATAAAAACAAGTCGGTAATTTTAAAGTTAATGTTACGACATCGAGGTCACGTAA
>NW_013665924.1:256669-264831 GCF_000517525.1 Limulus polyphemus
TAAGAAAGGACTTGTGTCGCTAAAGTTTAGTCGGAACGAATTTACGGAAAATTAACTAACGACCAGAGATGTAACAGTTAATTATGTGGTATTGTATAGTGTACTTTGTGTTTAGCAGCTTGTTAAAAGCAAAAGTAATAATTTAATATCTTTATAGAAAAAAAAGATAATTGTTGGTAACTCCTTATGTCTCACCACTTTTGGTATTACATAAAGTAAAACTTTAGGATATTTGTATATATATATGTGTGTTTTTTGGGGGAGGTTTCAATTAAGATATCTTGTAACAATAGGTGAACAATTTTCAAAACCTCTTGTTGTCTAAGTAATCTGACTTGAAATTGTTCGAGTTCTTTATTGTAATCAAATTTTTATTTTAATATCAGAAACACGGCTAAAAATTGATCGGAATCTTTATACACAAAAAATCTGTTTAACACTAAAACAGAAATTAATTAGTTCAAGGAGCTGTTGAAAACTTTCCTGTAATTCTTATAAGAAATTAATCATTTTGTTTTAGGCTAAAAATAATTATTGTATGAAATTTCATCGCTTGCTTTTGGGGTTTTATTTTTAATTTAATTTATTTATTGATTTTTATTTTTTATAGTACATACATACGTCGATAGTGTTACTTGTGATAGGAACAGCACCCGAAACTAGTGTTATTAAATGACTATGAATAACTACAGTCTTTCCTACGTGTTCGAGCTTTTCACTTTGGGAACGGGATTAAGAATTTCAAGCTTTATTCAGACTTGAATAGCTGCCTCCCAACTATTGTCTGGTGTCGCGGTTCTTTTCTTTAGCGGCTCAAAAGCTTTTATACCATTATCTAAACAAGCATACAGATTTGTGTTAGCATAAATATTTCCTGTTAATTATTAATGGTTTTCCTACTTAGAGTTGTAACGTTGTTCTTTGTTTTTATACCAAATATAAATCGACCGATCTAATTAAATTAGAATGTAATAGTTCTTTATCTATTGGATCATTTGCAGGTATGCTGATATTTGTAAATTCAATCATTTGTAATCTCATTCGTTAGCTTAAGGGCTCTGAAATTCTTAACAATAAATAAACTAAACTAGTAAACTTAATAAAATCAAATAATCTTATTGCAAGTAATTTCAATATATCCGAAGTTTTGGTACAAATGTCTGGAAAATAACAAGTAGCTATTGTTTCAAAATACCTTTTATCCACTTACCCTAATCCCTACAAACTGTTGGTGAAGGACCACCCAGGAGAGAAGATAGATGAAAGAAACATTGGAAGAGTACAGAGCCATGACGTCAGTGGTATCCAGGATACCGAGAGAGTATATTAACATGTAATTGGTCACGACCCAAAGGAGACAAAACAGTGAACAACGTCCAAAGAATTGTGCTGCCGTGAAGCCCTTTTCATGGAGCTCATTGATACACTCGCTGCCACAAAATAGATAAAAAAAAACGCGTACATTCAGAGACTTAATCACTAGAATAAAAGTACTTTTGAGAGTGAAAACCTAAAGGCAGTCGTAACTTTATGAAAAATAAAGCGATTCGTCAATTAGATGTTTTAATCACTTGAAAAAGTCACAAGTTCTATCAACAGTATCAGTACCATTGAAAGACGATTTTGTATATATATATATATATATATATCGAGCATGTAAAAACATCAAATCAACAAGTATTGAACTCAGGTGTTTAGTATCCTAGGTAACCTGTTTTAGATAGACAGGGAGAACGTTAAGATATCCTAAATAAAATTCATATTAAAATCAAAATAGTAATAGGATTAAAAAACAAACGTTAACAAAATGACCAAAGTTTCGTTCCTTTCGATGATGGCATCAACGTCAACGAAACGTTGAAATTTATTTTTATTTTAACCATATCCTTTTGAAACAGTTTGGATTTTACTAGCTAGATAGCTACAGATTTTACCATTATTAGATATTTACTTAAAACATTATTCACTGGTGTCCACATTTTTCAAAGTCCCATGGTAATTAACTATCACATATTTTAGTTTATTTTTTAAATTTAAAATAATTAGGCACGCCCACATTTGGTAGTTGTACAAGTACAACAACATTTATTAATGTAAGCTAAATCGTTATCAAAATGGGATTTCGCAACAACAAAAAAAAGAGGACACAACGTGACAGGAATTTTGTTTGAAGGAAGAGACAAGTAAATGATAGTTGTAGAGTATTTACATGTAAATCGTAATGGTTTTTCTTGCACTTCAATTTGAGAGTTACGTCACAGTTTATAGAGGCAGCGAGCCGTTCGTTTCCTGGTATCAAAAAGGTTGAGAAACGCTGCTGTAGGATGATAACGTAATGATTAGTTTTCGAGATTGCGTTGTCCGTCCTCAAATATTTGACATCTGTCATGATCAACTCTGATATAATTACCTTTATTTAGTATGCGCCTAATTTAGCGCCAGTGCACGTGGAAGGTGCTTGTGTAGGTGTTTAACGCTAGGTATACAAATCAAACTTTAAGCGCACTGGGTAGATTGACCTGGCAACGACCCGTTTCATTCGTGTTTTATGGAGTATTTTGAACGAGTGAACACTGGATTTAACCAATCCGCTAACGAAAGAGTGCTATAAAGATGCAAAAATAAAAGTCTCAACAAAGACTCCAAGTTAAAGTATTACCGTGATGATGAAATAATGGAGGCACACTCAACCGAGACCCTAATTAAAATATTGACACGATATGAAAATAATGGGAACTCTCTACACGCCTTATACAAATCAAACAAGTTAAAGCTACAACTCTTGGATATCTCTTTCCTCTGCATTAAGTCAATCTTTCCAGTCGGACACTCATCAAGAAGTAAAAAGTTTCATTCATACTGGATCGATTGTCATCAAGATTTCTAAACTTGCAGGGGAGTCTTTCCTTTTGGACTCTCATTATTATTTCTCAATCTGAGGTGGAAAGTTTCCTGCTGGATCGGCTCTCATCAAAATTTCTCAACTTTAATGGAAAGTCTTTCCATTTGGTTTCTCATAAGGATTTAACACCCTGTAGTGGAAAGTTGCTTCTGGATCAACTCTAATTAAAATTTCTGTACCTGCGATTGGGAAGTCTTTCCTACTGGACTCTCATCAAGACTTCTCAACTTGCAGTGGAAATGTTTATCCCAGCTGCTAAAAACCAGTCAGTCATCTACTTGCTGTGAAATGGTCACTCAGCTGTAGATGGGTGGTCACTTTTTAAGACCAACGGCTAGTATACGAACAACTTCGCGTATTCTGCTGTTGGTTCAGTTTCACGCACAAACAGCGATTGACCCTTAAAAAACTTCCAAAAACAAACATACTCGAAATAAATATAAATCAAAAGTACGATAAAATATACAAGTGCTCCATGACGACACCTGGCGATAAGAATATAATTCCAAACATTCATACTGAAATTATACACGTTCTAGTTCCGCTTCTAGCAACTGTTTTTAGTTAAAACTGCACCTACGTAAACAACTATACTGATATAACAAGATTGGGTGTTGATAGATCTGTCATTCTACGTGACATTTACCCCATCTATATCGAACCAATATTACCATCGAACAAAATCCGTAGACGATCATTATCCTAACGTTTCGTTTATTCTTTGAAACTGACAATCAACACAAAGTCGACGAGTCTCTGATTTTCACGTATACTTTAGCTACCCAAAATAACGAGTCTGTAGTAGTTCACGTTATTGTAAATTGTGATTGTATCTTCAGACCTCGTTATTTAGAGTTTGTGTTCTTTAATTTCTTTTAAACGTTAGAGATGATCGCTGGAAGTCATATCATTCTTCAGTCTTTCAAGATTAGAAATTTATTTAATCTCCTAAGGACATAGTTCTAAGATAAATATCAAGGGGCCAATTTACAACGAATGTCAAAACGCTGTTTACCAATCCAAAGCTCGGATTTCTCACAAAACCAAAAATATAAAAGTTGTCTATTAATATAATGTCAAATGTAAAATATGAGCTTGAGCATATTATGTCAGGTATAAAATTATTTTTAATTATACTATCGTCATAATGCTGGATTTCACCGAGAGTTTGAGAAATGATATATTTTTTTAATTTAACAAATAAAGGAATATTGTGAAAAGTGTTTAGTTTTGTAATAACTTTTTTATCTTCTACACCGTCTACTAAGGAAAGGCTACTTATTGCTCTCAACATAAATTTTAAATAGGAATTATTATTGGTTTAGTCGAGCGAAAGGCGCATTAGAGTAGTTCCTGCCCTCATTTGCTTTGTATTATTTTCTGGTACTAATTGTTTAGGGACTTATAACACTAAAATCCGAAGTTTCGATTCCCCCTGGTAGACAGAGCACAAATAGCCCATTGAGTAACTTTGCAATAAAACAAACAGACAGATTAATTGTATATAAAAAAAGAAAAGTTGGTGTATTCTACAATATTCTACTATACCATAAATTGTATATTATTCTTTGTTGTGTAAGAATATTGGTGCAGGTTGATCAAATAATAAATTAAACTCCTAGGCCTTTTTTTTCTATAATAATAAACTTTTATTTGTTGTGGGGTGGGTTTTTTTCAAGGATAACTAAATGTTTACGGACATCTAGGTCTCTGGTATAATGATCCGAGTTAAACTCCTAGGCCTTTTTTTTCTATAATAATAAACTTTTATTTGTTGTAGGGGTGGTTTTTTTTAAGGATAACTAAATGTTTACGGACATCTAGGTCTCTGGTATAATGATCCGAGTTAAACTCCTAGGCCTTTTTTTCTATAATAATAAACTTTTATTTGTTGTGGGTTGGGTTTTTTTGAAGGATAACTAAATGTTTACGGACACCCAGGTCTCTGATATAATGTAAAAATACAAAATCTAATGTGGTGAAAAGTCCTAATAAATTCATTGAAATACAATGCTATGACATCAGGAGTATTTTGCCTTCGCCTTTGATGAACACCTGCCTACCTTTCAAAAGCGATAGGGTTTTCTCGTTGTTCTCCCCAAATATGATTTACCAATTAACCTTTTTGATCCTATTTGGTTCTTACTAGTATTACGGCCTGACATACCCTGGTGGCTGGGACTCTCGACTCGCAATCTACGTGTCGCAGGTTCGAATCCGGGGGGACGTTATAATTAACAGTCAATCCTGCTATTCGTTATTGAAGAGTAGCCCAAGAGATAGCAGTGGGTGGTGTTGACTAGCTGACTTCCCTCTAGTCTAGCACTTCTAAATTAAGGACGGTTATTGCAAATAGTCCTTGAGTAGATTTGCAAGAAATTCAACAAATATACGGGCCTTTTATTTATTATCACAATAGCACAGCGGTACGTCTGAGGACCTACAACGCTAGAATCCGGGGTTTCGATACCCGTGGTGGGCAGAGCACAGATAGCCCATTGCGTTGCTTTGTGCATAACTTCAAAGAAGCAAACACAAACGAACTGTACTTTCAGTCAGTTGCGTTACTTCACTTATGTTCACGTAGCTAAAAAAAAAAAGAGGGCGCTACTGATTTTTAACTACTTTCATCCATGTAAGCCACTTAAGCTTTTTGCCGAGAATAAAGGTCGGAACCTAAAGTGCTTTTTTTAACTTCCAAAATATCAAAAGTTTACTCTTTTTTTTTTCACTGAGCATAACTTCCTTTTTTTTTTTCACTCATGTTCTCCATAATCGACATATATCACGCAATAAGTTATTTATCTTAAAAACATTCAGAATGTCGTTGTTCGTAAGTCATCAAAAGAAGTTTAAAATAGATAGAGCTGTAGAAATACAAAGAAATCCGCATTCGTATATATTAGTTAGAACTGATTTTCTTAAAGGGGCATATCAAATAATCCGATTCTCGGTCACGCTTCAATGGTTATCACTCGTCATACGTCTTTTTATAAAGTAGCAGGTTATGGTTTTACCAGCACTTAATAACTTATGTACACAAATCTATAAAAAAGTACTTTGTAGTTTCTAAATACATGCATATGCTACTTTCTAAAGCTATAACCATAAATGTTTGCTTCTTTCTGCAGATATGGGTTGTTCTTTTATAACATGTTGACTGCAGATTATTTAACAGCATATGAGTGACAAAAGCTGCACATAAGGTGTTCAATAATAATAATACAGGATGGCCCAAAATTATTTTTGCTATTTTAAAATTTAATAATTAAATAACTAAGGAAATACAGTCATGCACTCTTCAGCGTCTTGTAGCCCAACTCAAACAGTTTTTATTGTCATGTTTCTTTTCACTCCAATGATTAGTGTTACCTCGTAAAATGGCAACCGTGAAAAATAGGCTCAATGCATCGTTTGGCTTGTAGAGACCATGTCAGTAACTCTGGTAAAACGTAATTACAGACACTAGTACGGGAAAGAAGTATGGGGGTATGCTAAGGATATCGTGTATCGCACACCTGTAGCAAAGGAGCTAAAAAAGGATAATGGACGCCATCGCCACTGTATTTATAGACATGTTGCGGCGAAAATGAACTGAAATTGATTATCAGTTAGACGTGCTGAGAGCCACTAATGTTGTACACGTAGAAGTCTACTGACATTTCAATAAAAATGTTTGATTTAAGCTACAGGTTGTTGAAAACTGCTTGGTTGTATTTCCTATTGATTATTAAATTTTAAAATAGGAATGATAAATTTGGAACGCCCTGTATATATGAATAATAACACGTGCTCCATGGATTACTAAGAATTGCAACAAATATTCTAGGAAATTACACTCTGCAAGATGATTAACAAAATATGTTATGCAGATTGTTAAAGAATATGATTGACAAAATATGCCCTTCAAGTTGTTAAACAGTGTTAACAGCATACGTTATGCAGATTGTTTAATTAAAGAGTGTTGACAAATATGTGACATAGATTGTTTAGTGTCGACAACATACGTCATGCAGATTGTTTAAAAAGTGTTAACATATGTCACGCATATTGTTTAAAGTGCGTTGACAACGTATGTTACACAAATTGTTTAAAGATTGTTGACAACATATGTTACACAAATTGTTTAAAAATTGTTGACAACTTATGTTACGCAAATTGTTTAAAGATTGTTTACAACGTATGTTACGCAGATTGTTTAAAGATTGTTGACAACGTATATTACGCAAATTGTTTAAAGATTGTTTACAACGTATGTTACGCAGATTGTTTAAAGATTTGAAGTAACTGTGTTTGTAATTCATTTGGGTCTAAACTAAATCTATGACAATACTACAAGTGCTTTCTTTCAGCACTTGCCGGTTCAATATCCATAATGTAGGCTTAACTCCACTTAATGTTCTAACAGAGATTATAACCCTTGAGAACAAATATACATTTAGTACCAAAGGGCAATCAATGCTGACAGGGTTTAAAACTAGTTCATGGACTGTTTGTTTGTAGTTAAGCACTAAGTACACAATGGGCTATCTGTGCTCTGCCCATCACGGGTATCGAAACCCGGTTTCTAGCGTTGTAAGTCCGCAGACATACCGCTGTGCCGCTGGGGGAGGGGCAGTTCATGGACTAAATTAGCATTTACACTTTCTTGGTGAGAATATAGGGATTTGTATGGGAAATAAGCCATTTTAGGCAAAAATATAGGGATGTAGGGAGAGTTTCATAAGTATAGGGATTATGGGTAACGTGACTGGTGAGAGGGTTGTCTCATTGTAATATATAGATGTTGTTAAGGGGTTCAACTAGTATAAAACTGTTACAGTATAGAACATATTATTCTATAATGGATAACAAATCCCATACCACAACCAGCTAAGAGCTGAAATGTAGAGCTGTAGCAGTTAGCATCAGTCCAGCTAAGCTGATGATGGGGGATGCTATTTAATGAAGTTTTAAATTATTTATTTATTATCCTGTCCAACGAATATGCTTTAAATTACAATTAACTCCACAGCAAGACCGAAAATTATTGTAAACAATATTTCGCTATGAACGAGTAGAAATGTCTACGAACAAATGGTTTTGTTTTGTTTTTGAATTTCGCGCAAAGCTACACGAGGGTTATCTGCACTAGCCGTCCCTAATTTAGCAGTGTAAGACTAGAGGGAAGGCAGCTAGTCATCACCACCCACCGCCAACTCTTGGGCTACTCTTTTACCAACGATAGTGGGATTGACCGTCACATTATACGCCCCCAGGC
>NW_013665924.1:265831-274468 GCF_000517525.1 Limulus polyphemus
CTAGTCATCACCACCCACCGCCAACTCTTGGGCTACTCTTTTACCAACGAATAGTGGGATTGACCGTCACATTATAACGCCCCCACGGCTGAAAGGGCGAGCATGTTTGGTGTGACGGGGATTCGAACCTGCGACCCTCTGATTGCGAGTCGAGCGCCCAACTACGAACAAATGGTATAGAAAATGTTTATTATCTCTATGATATAATATTTCGCTATGAACGAGTAGAAATGTCTACGAACAAATGGTTTAGAAAATGTTTATTATCTCTATGATATAATATTTCGCTATGAACGAGTAGAAATGTCTACGAACAAATGGTATAGAAAACGTTTATTTTTTAGGCACACAGACTTAGGTGGATAATTTACTTTTTCATTCATTGTAAAAGTATATTTTTATAGAGAGTTGAGTGTGTTATACCAAAATTATTTTGAATATGTACAACAGAAAGTCACATGTCAACCACAGCCGATATGAAGTCTGGCGAAACGTTATGAATCAAAAGTGGATTTTGATTCATTTGCCTAGTGATACCTGGATATTACGTGATACCACCAAAAATTGATTGATTTTGGGAAGCGTGTGTAACACCTTTAGCGATGCAAAATATTCACACATTCAGATTATAAAGACGAGTTAAGATCGGGAATTTATAATTTCCAAGACGAAAATATATCTCGTAATTAATGGCTTTGGAAAACAAAGGGATATGGATCAGTTTGGGCGACTAGGACTATCCGGAAAGAAATCAGAAACAAGTCGTGCCCCAGCCGTTGTAAGCAAAAAGCAGTCCACTTGCTCTAGGCAACAGTATAATATAAGATAACGTTTTGGGACAACATGGGACCTGTTGGTCCACCTAGACAACAGTAGGACCAACAGTCAAGAAGGATCAATATCTGGAAAACCATCACAAGTGGCTTCCACAACATATCAGTCCAACCATCGCAAGAAACAATAATTCGTTCTATTCCGTATGAAGACGTCCGATCAAGTCGCTGGATGTAGCGCGTATAGATTTCTAAGCATCTGGGCTGTTAAAACGGGCGCTTGGAAACAGTTGACCTCGTGCAGAATAGAAATATTAGAGAAAGCTACATTTGGGAGAGGTGTGTTTTGAACATGACATCCTCACGACGGTTTCGTTTGTTTGTTGTTAAGCACAAAGCGAAACCCGATTTTTAGTGTTATATACTTCCACAGACTTACCGCTGAGCCACTGGATGGCCTTACGACGGAGTCCTTTGCAATGTAAACTACGTTGCAAGGGTACTCTTAAGATGCACGGTAATCTGAGCCTGACAGGACGTGGCGACATGAACTGTAACGACGTGTTGAGTCTTCAAAATCGTTTTAATATAACATACTCAACATTCTAAACTTGTAAAAACTTGAAGAAAAAAATCGAAAAGCTAAAATTTCTATAAAATCAGACTAATGATTAGAAAATGTGTACAAATATGACATTAAGATAGTCGAGTGTATATCAATTTGTAATCTCTAACACTGAAATCATAAGTTTATCAATTAGCTAAAGACTACAATACAGAAACAATATCTGTCTCACTGTCAGTTTAAAGACGTTTTACTTAAGTAAAATATCGCAAAACTGAATATATAAAAAAACACACAAAAACTGTGAAATAGTAAATATCACAAAAATACGAGATATGAAATTAAAATTCGCTTTGACCTAGGAGATGATGTTAATCCAATGAATTTTAGGCGTAAATATTACTCAGAAATTCAACATGTTTAATGTTGAGTAAAAACACACGTGTTTTAGAAAACACGTTGCATCATACGTACTGATAAAGTTCACATAACAATTGACCTTAAGGAGATAGATGTCAAAATCAAACATAACACTTGTTGCACCTGGAATTTATTTCATATGTGCAGCGTCATTCGCAAGTTGTTCAGAATATCAGAATTACTTTAAAATCTAAATTAAATTCATTTTTAGAAATTTATTGTCATAAGTTAAATATTCCGAATTATCAAAATATTAAGGTATAACGCTTGGGTTAGTAACAATAAAAATAACTTACAATATAACTCTTTTTGTTCTATCCTTTCCAGATTGTCTCAGTATCCTGGAACCCAGATAGATTGGGAAAAAGAAAATATTCCACAAGGTGCAAAACCAAGTTGTGAAGAAAGGTGCATTAAATTTAGTCAACTGTAGACGAGCGTCAAAATTTAGTGTACTATCTTCTGTGGGCTCGTTGGTGGAATTCTGAACCACATTCGATGTAGACTGAATACTAGTGATATAGGTTAGCTTGACCATATGTGCTACTCCAATCCACGAGCTAGCAAGTAGCAGCGTCAAAAGGATCCCAAAAGTTGAGCGCCGCAACTTTTCCGAACAACAGTTGCTTCCCTTTGTACCAGTTGGTGATTGGCTGTCATCCTCTACGTCTGCTGGTGGAAGATGTTGGAAAATGAAATTATTTTGAATTAGTTTTCCTTCGTGATATTATTCAGACACGTTTATGGAAGACAAAGGGACGTATAATTGAAATTAGATGAATTTTAACAATGAATATAACATCATGTATAACTAGAAATAGATGAATTTTAACAATGAATATAACATCATATATAATTAGAAATAGATTAATTTTAACAATGAATATAACATCATGTATAATTAAAAATAGATTCAATTCATTGTTAAAATTAATCTATTTTTAATTATACATGATGTTACATTCATTGTTAAAATTAATCTATTTTTAATTATACATGATGTTATATTCATTGTTAAAATTAATCTATTTCTAATTATACATGATGTTATATTCATTGTTAAAATTAATCTATTTCTAATTATACATGATGTTATATTCATTGTTAAAATTAATCTATTTCTAATTATACATGATGTTACATTCATTGTTAAAATTAATCTATTTTTAATATTACACGATGTTATATTCATTGTTAAAAGTAACATCATGTATAATTAAAAATAGATTAATTTTAACAATGAATGTAACATCATGTATAATTAGAAATAGGTTAATTTTAACAATGAATATAAAATCCTATATAATTGTACTCTTGTTTCAATAAATCTTCTAAGGTCGTCTCCCGGTGGATCAGCGAAAAGTTCTCGGACTTTCAATGCTAAAATTCGGGGTGGGGTGAGGTTTCCCGCGGTGGACAGAGCGCAGATAATCCATTGTGTAGCTTTGCGCTTAAAAAAACCCACAAAAAAGCTTCTAACGTCAAACTTTTGTTTTGAGAAAGGTATTTACACGCATTCAAAATAGAAGTGTATATACTAGAGAGCTTACCTTGAGTTAAAGCTATAGCAGTTACTAAACCACATATAATTTGTAATAACTAAAAGTGTGTTGACCAAAGTGACACATGAAATAAGAAACAACATTCACACAACATTCGAAAGTGACACATGAAATAAGAAATAAAATTCACACAATATACGAAAGTGACACATGAAATAAGAAATAACATTCACACAACATACGAAAGTGACACAAAAAATATTAAACAATGTTCACACAACATACGAAAGTGACACAAAAAAATACTAAACAGCATTCACACAACATGCGAAAGTGACACAAGAAATACGAAACAACGTTCACATAAAATACGAAACAACATTCACAAACCATAACAATAAGGATTATCTCCAAATTTTCAACAGCATGTACATTCACTAATTTTTTTCAACTGAATTTAATCAATAGGTAAAATTGATATTTTTCATTATGTTAATTTTGGCTGAATAATTGTTTGAAAATTTTAGGCCTAGCACTCTTTTTCTCTCTTTCCATGAACTGTGGTGAAGTTGTGTTCTTCAACCAGTACATCATAAGATGTTGCTTTATCGCTACACGTCAGTTGCCCTAACATCAAAGTAATGGCATAATCAGGGTTTGGAGATGGATGGGGGAGTTAAATTACCAAGGGATCCATGAGAAAGAGATGTTTCCGTGAAGATCAGTTTTAGCTCTAGTTGAATCTATTAAACTTAGCAATTTATTGAACATAAACAGTTTTGAGAAACACAATGCTACTATCATTCAAGATAAAAATATAACTTATTTTGAATTCCCCATCTCTTTATTATCTCCTTGATTTCTAAATTTTTGTACAAAACTCAGAAGCCATCTTTCTGAAGGGGCCCGGCATGGCCAGGTGGTTAAGGTGCTCGACTCGCAATGTGCGAGGCGCGGGTTCGAATCTCCGTCCCACCAAACATGCTCGCCCTTTCAGCCGTGGGGGCATTATACTGTGATGGTCCATCCCACTATTCGTTGGCAAAAGAGTAGCCCAAGAATTGGCGGTGGGTGGTGATGACTAGCAGCATTCCTTCTAGTCTTACACCGATAGATTAGGGACGGCTAGCGCAGAGAGCCCTCGTGTAGCTTTGCGAGAAATTCAAACAAACAAACAATCTTTCTGAAGGTAGGGGAGGTAGATGGCCCATTTGCTCCTTCCCCCCCCTCCAAATTTTTACGCTAGTGCTTTAATTGTTTGAAGTTAAGCACAAATCTACACAATGGGCTATCTGTTATCTGTCCACCACGGGTATCGAAACCCGGTTTCCACAGACATGCCACTGGAGGGCCCTAGTGCTTTAAATGAGTGTTCTTTTAAACTCAAAAAACAACATCATTGAAGTCAGTATTTCAGCCATTTCAACTAATTTCAGCTAAAAAAATAAACGCATATAAAAAATAGAAGAAAAAATAAATCAATAAAAAGTAATCTAAATAATAGCTGAAACAATAACAACAAATACATAATATGTTGGCATAAAAGACTATATGGGGGGCCCTTAAATAGACGAGTCTTTATTTTTTTACTTTCTTACATAAAATGTAAGGAGGCCAAACGTTAAATTTTCACAAACTGTACATTTTTAAATGAGGACTGTACGTGCTATGCAAAGTGATTAAACGCAAGTTGGAGAGTGGCAATATTTTTGGTTATACGCCCCCAGTTACTGAACTTCGAAAATGTTATATACGTGTATCATCTATAGCAGTGGTTCCCAACCTTTGGTGGCCCTCGCACCTCTCCCCTAAAAAGTGTGCATTAGACATTTCCTCTTGGTGACATTTGGAGAAAAAACGGACCCTATATAGGCCTCTTCCGCGCCTCCCCCCCTGGACCCTCATTTCGCACCCCAGGGGGCGGAAACATCCCTGGTTGGAAACTCCTGATCTACAGTGTGTTGAGAGGAAGATGTGTGAGTAAGAAGGATGAAATACAGTAATTTTAGAAGTTTTCTTTTACGATTTAATTATATTTCTGTGTGATAAATAGTTTCCAGAGAGAGAATTTTTGTGGTTAAGCACAAAGCTACACTGCTCTGCCCATCACGGGTATCGAAACCCGGTTTCTAGCGTTGTAAGTCCGCAGACATACCGCTGTGCCACTGGGAGGCTTCAGAAAGAGAAACCCTTAGAGATGTTTGTTTTGGATATTCAAACACAACTATATAAAGACTATCTGTACTAGCCGTTTCTAATTTCGAATTGATAGACTTTTATTTATTTGTGTGTTTGTTGGACATCGCGAAAAATTACGCGAGGGCTATCTGTGATAGCCGTTCCTAATTTTATACTGATAGACTAGAGGGAAAGGCGGCTAGTCAATAACACCCACTGCCAATTATTGAGCTCCTCATACCTAATCGAATAGTAGAATTTGACCGTCACTCTTATAACCCGTCTACGGCTTCAAAGTGCGGAACGTGATTTTGTAGCAACGAGATATGAACCATGGACCTTGGTATTCACAGCTCAGTACGTTAACCACTAGGCCACACACGATCATCCTAAGTAAGAAAATGCCAGAAATTCTATCATCATCCGATTTTCTTCACCTTGCTTCTACTGAGATAATAAAATATTACCAGTCATAGGATGTGTTAAAAATAACGGACAACTTACATTGCTGGGTGTCTCTTTATTTTAAAATAACGGACAACTTACATTGCTGGGTGTCACTTTATTTTAATTTTAAATTTTGTACTTAAAAAACTCGCCCCTTATTTACTTCGGGCGAAAAAATTGCTTTAGTTAAAAAGAAAGTGGCGCCAATATTGTCATTCAATTAGCTATTGGTTTTCCTGATGTTGTCAATATTGTCATTTCATTAGCTATTGGTTTTCCTGATGTTGTCAATATTGTCATTTAATTAGCTATTGGTTTTCCTGATGTTGTCAATATTGTCATTTAATTAGCTATTGGTTTTCCTGATGTTGTCAATATTATCATTTAATTAGCTATTGGTTTTCCTGATGTTTATTTCATCCCGGAATATTTGATTTTTTTATAAACAACTTGTTAAGATTTTTGAGTACGTGAACTTCATCATACTGATTGTTTGTTTTAAGTTAAACACAAAGCTACTCAATGGGCTATCTGTGCTCTGCCCACCATTGGGATCGAAACCCGGTGTCTAGCGTTGTAAGTCCGCAGACATACCGCTGTGTCACTGAGGGGGGGGGGGGGTCTTCCTACTTAAAAGATAATGCAGTCACGTGTTTAAGGCCCTTCAATGTGACCATATAATACATAACAAAGTTAGTTATGTGTTTCTGAATATTTAATGTTTTCATGCACCAAGGAAAAATCATTTGTGTACATATGAGTGCTTAACACTAATTATGAAACATAACCTTTTTATACCCAACTTTATTGTTTTCTTGGTGCAAGGCTACACAGTGAACATCTACTCTCTAGCCACCGCGAGATATCGAACATCGGATTTTAGCGTTGTAAGTCCGTACCCTTACCACTGACCCACTGCGAGAGCATGACAACAGTATGATCATTTATTTATAATCATTAATTGTGCCACTGACTATTAAATTTCTCCTAATAACTTGAGTTTGAGTACTCCGCATATTCAAAGTTTTGGGAACGAGTAGCTCATTAATCCGCCATTTCAGGGATTTAGCTCAGAACGATAAGAATAGTAAAAAATAGTAATATTTACATGTTAACGCGAACACTACTGCCAAAAAGCGTTGTATTAAATTAAGTTTTCACAAGCCATTAAAAAACTATTTTGAATTGAAATATAAAATTATAAAAAATAAATAAATCAATATTATATAAATTCAGCTTATTTCAGGATACATTAATTCAGAGTTCTCAGGAAAGTGAGTACAAAGAAATATTATATGTGGTGAAATACAGTCGTTATCACCAAATTCCAGAAATGCGTTGAAAACTCCAAATAATGTATAATTATCTGTCAATCAGGGCTTATTTTTATCTTTTTTTTCTGTTGCCGTTTCCCCTTGAGTAAACGACTCTGCCGAGAATGACAACATTCAGGATGGTTTTGTGGTGTACAAACTTGGTATCACAGGTTAGTATTAATTAATAAGTTTTATTAAACGATAAAAGGCTTATGCATTATATTTATGCAATAAATATAATACTATGCTGTTTTCCTGGTTTGCTAAGAGTTAAGATATGTAAAACATAATAAATAATCTAACCCTAAACAAACGTAAATATCACACCTGTCTTTTGGTTTGTTTAGGGTTATATTATATGACCTAAATTATAATAAACCAAACTTGTTTTATTTTAGATTCGTCTAGGGTTAAGTTATACACGTGATATGTAAATTATAATAAATCAAATCTATATTTTAGGTCTACTTGGAGATAAACTAAATAAACTCTAATAGATAAAACTTCTGTTGTTTTTTTTGTTGTTGTTGTTTTTTAGTGTTAGGTTATCTATATAATATGCAAAGTATAATAAATCAGGCCTGTCTTTCTGGTTTGTCTAGGGTTAACTTATATGCTTGAGTATATGTGTGTGTGTGCGCGCGCGCGCATAATATGCATGAGGCAGTATTAAATGTATTAACACAACTAAGATTACACAGGCCTGCGAATTTAAACTTCATAAAAGTTGTTTTGGTTTTAATAAGAGATTTTCCATAATTTAGTTACGCAGATTTCGAAATTAATATTTATTTTTTTCTATCACGTAAGGATTATTTTCAAATCGGGAAGAAGAAAAAAACTCTTACTTAGATCAAATTATTATTTCGTTTACCACCATGAACATTTTTTATTAATATGTTTGTTAACATAAATGCAAACAAACTGAAGAAAAGGGAAGAACATTGACGTCAAACGAATATGCATCCTGATTCATCCTGTTTTTGTGTGTGTGTGTGTGTGTGAAATCTACGTCTTTTAGTGTCCAAACTACGTCTTTCTTTTATGTATTGCGTTATGACGTTTTGTGAAAAATCTGTACGTGATGGAGAAAAACGGATATCATTTTCGGATTCTACAGTAATTCCTGTAGAACATGTAAAAATTTCAAGACAATAAATACAACCATCACAGGCCTCTGTTATTATTTACCATTCTAAGAATACAAAATACAGTTTTTATGTTAACTAAACCATTTCTTATTATTCATATACGCATGTATATCACCAAAGAGTTGTCATATCAAACTTATTGGACATCTAACAGATTTAGTTCCCAGAGTAAAGAAACCAAAACTTAACTGTCTGTAGGTTGGATGTGTTGTAGCCTCATCATATCCTAATATACCCCTGTATTGATTTTACCCAAGCATTTAGGTTGGTGTTTTCGAGAATATA